>NC_058083.1:479787963-479921808 GCF_014858855.1 Bufo gargarizans
ATGTGTGAGGAGGACTATGACATAGTGGGAATAACTGAGACATGGATGGATGATAGCTATGACAGTGGGAATAACTGAGACATGGCTGGATGATAGCTATGACAGTGGGAATAACTGAGACATGGCTGGATGATAGCTATGACAGTGGGAATAACTGAGACATGGCTGGATGATAGCTATGACTGGGCAGTTAATGTGCAGGGTTACAGCCTGTTTAGAAAGGATCGTCAAAACCGGAGAGGGGGAGGGGTCTGCCTTTATGTAAAGTCCTGTCTAAAGCCCACACTCCGGGAAGATATAAGTGAGGGACATGAACATGTGAAGTCAGTGTGGGTAGAGATACAAGGCGTGAAAAACAATAATAAATTACTAACAGGAGTTTACTATAAACCACCTAATATACCAGAGTCCACAGAAAATCTACTACTAAACGAGATAGACAAGGCGGCAAATCATAATGAGGTGGTTATTATGGGGGACTTCAACTACCCAGATATAGACTGGGAAACTGAAACCTGTATATCTCATAAAGGAAACAGGTTCTTGGCAATAACCAAAGACAATTACCTCTCCCAACTGGTTCAGGACCCGACTAGAGGGACGGCCATACTGGACTTAGTATTAACCAATAGGCCTGACAGAACAACAGACGTGCAGGTTGGGGGACACCTGGGAAATAGTGACCACAAAGTAATAACCTTCCAATTATCATTCAAACAAGCGTTTCTACAGGAAGGAACAAAAATACCAAACTTCAAAAAAGCTAAATTTAGCCAACTAAGAGAGGCCATAGGCCTAACTAAATGGGATAAAGTCCTCACAAATAAAAATACAGCCACAAAATGGGGTATCTTTAACCACCTCCGGACCGCCTAACGCACATGTGCGTTCCGGAGGTGGCAGGCTGGCGCACAGTCACGCATATATGCGTCATCTCGCGAGACGCGAGATTTCCTTTGAACGCGCGCACACAGGCGCGCGCGCTCACAGGAACGGAAGGTAAGCGAGTGGATCTCCAGCATGCCAGCGGCGATCGTTCGCTGGCAGGCTGGAGATCCGAATTTTTTAACCCCTAACAGGTATTGTCGGGCATATGTATATCTGCACATTAAGGTCTGACAATATTAGAACCAAAATGGAGATTCACATTACCTTTAAGAGGCCAAACTCTCTGTTGGAATAAGCCAGAGAAGATCATGATGGTCACTGGCATACAATGTATATTGTTTTAAAAGTTATTGCCAACAGATGTGGTATCTTAAGAGAATGTAATGGGTCTCACATAAACTGTCTCAAATACCGGGGTCAAGAGAGGTTATTGCTTAAAAACACTGGTTTCTCTAAACATATCAGTCTGAGGAACAATGGGTGTTATATAGCTAAGCCATAATCTGATAAGAGACGTCCATAAAACACATCTGGTGTGGAATAGGTATCTATTCATATATTCATATATATATATTCCTGTGTGCATTTATTTAGCGTTTGAACTTGTTAATGATTCATATATATATATGCAATATTAATGTACTATAACCAATTAATAATGTATCTTTTTGTATTGTATCTCACTGAGGGAATATAGAGAGCTAAGTTGTATGTTCTTAAAGAAGGATCTATTCAGAGGAACTGATGGTATTTCAAACATCATTACTCGAATAGCTGTGACAATTAGGTGTATACAAACCAGGGCAAAAGCTAGAAGTTTATGGTTCTCTTATCTGACCATAAATAAGATGGTCTGTTGACTGTCAAAATGGATCCGTGATGTCTGGGAAAGTGATCCTAAAGTGTCAGAAAGAGTACCTCCTAATTGATTTAAGTTGGGAGAGACCAAAGGTTAAGAGGTGTAATAAAGCCGGATATATATGTTAATTCTAAAAATTGCTATATGATACAACAGTGCCATCAAGTGGTAGATGGGCAGAAGGAATGCCAATTAAATGACATCATCCCCATGATTACCATACGTAACACCCACCTTATCTAATTGGAAATCCCTAATCCAAGAGGGGATGGGCATAGATAAGGATGTGGATATCTAATCCAGTTTTTGGGGAGAGAAAAGGAACTAAGATCACTTGAAAAATCACTTGAGACAAAGAGGACTTGAGCCAAACATCACTTGGAACTTCTTCAGGGAGAACACTTGGGAATTCATTCATCAGCATCACTTCACACGTCAGGAACGTACCTCAGGACGGGATAGATCTGAATCTTGGAAAGCTGGGTCCCTTCTAAAAGCTCTTTATCCCAAAGCAAGGGGTAATGTATAATCTATTTTACTTGCAGTAATTATAAATCGCTCCAATTGGCATATAGTTGAGACCCCATTATTAGTGGGTCAATAGTGTTAACATTAATTTTATGGGAAATTTTAATGAACGTGCACATCATTAGAATTTCTGTAATATTGCTATCAGAGTGGAATCTCTGATCGGATTTTATTATCCGTAGTTAGGTCAACGGGCGTATTTATAAGATGTCTCTTACTGCCATATTCTCTGATTGAGCATAAGGGATTTTCCACAGATTCATTTCTATTGTTTTTTTTTGTTGTTGTTGCATTATAATATTTTGATTACCAGTATATTAATCGGTAATAATTTGATAAAAGGAAAAGTAGTATTGTATTGTACTTAAGTCAGCCTGTAAACGGTGGAGCACCATCTTATGGTCAATTTTGATATATCTTTGTATTCATTTGTATGCCATTTGTACTGCTTGTATTTATAATAAATTATATTTTGTATAATTAATTGCACCCTGTTTCATTAGCTGCACAAATTAACTTTAGATCTCATCAATAAAAGAACTGGCGTTTATATGTCCGCCAATTAAATTTCCATTTTTATTTTTTTTATTTTTCATAAAAATATGAAATCATAATTTTTATAATTTCATATCTTTATATATGATAAATACCCGACATATCTGGAGGTCCCACCGAGATTGATTGAGATATTTCTATAACCAATTTGTGCAATTAGTGAAAATATTATTTAACCTTATTGGCAAGTCAAATTGGTGTTGTTATTGATTATTGATCAGAATCATGAGTGTAACAAACAGCGACCCAGGTAATGGCCAGGTTTTAGCAGATAGTCCCTCTGACCCAGACAAGATAATCTCTAAGGTTATCAATTATGTTTATTCCCGTTTGAAGATTGATAAAAATATAGATGAATGGACTAATGAGCTGCAAATGAGAGCCTTTGAAGAACGTTGTGATGTATGGAAGTTAGGTGGCATGGTTGATAGATACCTGACATATATGGATTTGGCAAATGATAATACCAAGAGGGACCAACACCTCTTATGTGCATTGCCACCTGTTTTGTATGCATTGTTGGCAGTCAGTACTCTTTCTAAAATTAGGTATGAGTCTATAATGGGTACAAAAATATATGTATCCAAAATGGAATCAGAACTAAAATCCGCAGAAGCGAAGATCAAAGACTTAGAGTACAACCTTAGTCTCAGCCTTGATGCATACCAAAAGGCAAAAAGTGATTTAGAGGATTTATATCTCCAGTATTCCAAAATTAAACAGACAGATGAATCAGCCCATAATATAGTCAATGCTGAAAGGGATCCATCTAACACTGTGAGATCTCCTGACCCTCCATTTCTTACTCCCCAATATCCAGACATGTCATCACATGCTTTTACAGCAGACCCCATTCCAAAACACTCAGCAACCTGAAAGTGTTAGGCATGATTAAACAGGAGGCATTAACCCAATTAGGTCGGGCATTCCAAACTGTAACCACCTTACTAGGTGTTGATATCATGGAAGCCCCTAGAAGTGTCTCTCCTCATACTCCCCTGGATAGACATGTTAGGGTTAGGGTTAAATCACCTGTGCGATATAAGTCTCATGAAAGTTGTGAAAGTGCATGTGAGTCTGACGGTGATGTGGGGAAGCGTGTGACTTATTCCTTGCCACAGAATCACAGGCGACCAACATATGCTGAGGTGGTTTCTAGGAAGAAAAATTCCCAATATTCAGAAAAGGATCAGAGCTCCTCCAGCATAATTAAGTTTTTAAATAGTACAGTATCCAAGTTTTCCAAGAAAGGTTCGTCTCAGATAGCCAATCACTTAGAACTGTATGAATCCACTATGGATTCTTTAAAATTATACTCTGATGCTGACCGGATTAGGTTCCTTCCATGGGCATTTGATGATAGATATCGTCATTACTTTACATCCTTTAAGGAGAGAGGAGTACAAGATTGGCCAAGTGTTTTGCATGAGGTTAAATTGGAATTCGGTACCATACCGAACCACTACTGCTGCAAAACGGGACATATATAGCCTTACGTGTAGACCCAATCAGAGTCCCAGTGAATTCCTCTCTATCCTCAAAAATGCCTATAGGTTGGCATATAGATCTCCAAATTGGGAATCTGAAGAATTCAAACAGTTATTCTATGACGCTATGCCAACACAGATCAAACTTAACTTAGCCAGAGATCTGGATATTGATGCTCCCTTGGATAGGTTGGTGACGACTGCCACCACGCTGTATAATATCAGTGAGTGCCATGCAACAGGTGAGAGAAGGTTTAAAAAATCCCCAGAGCAAAAGGTAGCTGAAGCTAAGGTAAACCCTAGCTTGGGATTTGAAAGCCAGCCACGAAGGTTCCCTCAGTCTACAGGACCTTCTCAACAAGCCCAGCAACAACAGGTAGGACCGCCCAAACAGACCAAACCCCAAAATAATAATGGATCAGAGGGGAATAATTCAGGTAATGGGAAGTCTAACTACCGTCCCTATTACAATAACGTTCCCCAGGGATATAGGCCCTATAACAATCGAGTTTATCAGGGTTATAGACGTTGGGATAATAGGCCCAGACAACAGAGGGAAGATAGGCAGGAATCCTTGAATTCACCCAGGAGTAGGTCACCTACCAATAACCAGGGTGCCCAACAAAGCCAAAATGTGCCCAAACCAAACAGGTTTGATCAGCTGGTAGAGCAAGTGGCCCAGCTGAGCAATATGGTAAATAAGTTGTCCCAGTTATCCCCAGAAAAACAGCCTAATCCTTTTTTAGGGGCAACTGCCGGTCCCAGCAATGTAACAGCATAAAGCAGATTGGGCCGGGTCAAAATCCAGGCCACTGTAAGGATATTAAATTGATTGTGGTAGAATCTGATGTGATTCCTAATTCTTTATTTCCTTGCAGTACCCCTGACCCTGAAATTAGGGCCAGGGGGGAAATGTCTAATATGTCATTTGTCTTGCAGTCTAATGATGTCAATTCAGTTGACCAGATGTCTGTTCCAGTGTATAATCACATCGTCCCAGCATCTAGCCATAAGCCAGCTGTGATTTGTGATGTCACACAGCTTGTCCCAAAGGGGGGGGCTAACGCTGCTCCTCCAGCTTGTCCTGGGAGACTCAGGAATGCAGAGGTCACGGAGCTGCAGAGAGGTCAACCTCTCAGACAGCAGATGGGTAAACATCCTAACTTTCTCTGTGATTTGTTGCAGGTGGATGGCCGATACTTTGTGGACATATATCTACAAAATGAACTTATCGGACCAATCAAAGGATTAATAGATACTGGATCACAAGCCACCATTTTATCTTACACCTATTTCAAACAAGTTTCAGATTTAACATCAAAGAAGCCACGATTAAGGTCATTTGATGGCTCTTTGATAAGTGTAGGTGGAAATGCCTTACAGGTAAAAGGAACATCCTGGTTGACATTTAAGATTGGCAAGAAGACAATTAGACATCCCACATTGATTGTGGATCTTCCATATGATCGGATGATCATAGGAATCGATTTATTAAAAAGATTGAGTCCCATAGTTGATTTCATTAATGAAGCAGTATGGACTCAGGTGAAGGCACCCATTGCCTATGAATACTCTTGCAACACACAAGCACAACGCAGTTGTCATGTGATTGAAGAGAAACCTAACTCTATTGAAGTGCATTTCAGGAACAATCAAATACCGGAGGTCACAATCCTGAAGAATGGTAAGCCCGAGGAAGATATCAATGGTGCTGCTCACACCATTACCATCCAGAGGGACAAAATCAAAAAGGTAACTCTGGATGATGATCTATTAACCATTTCTCTTGAAAGGGGGAATCAAGAAGTCTTGGACCTGACCAGGCACATTCAATCGATGGTACGGATTGAAAAGGTCAATGACAATTTATTGATTCCCGTACAGGTAAACAATATAGCCCGGGTGAAATATGCCAAGTTGGATCTGAAATCCGAAGCGAGTTACATAAGCCTAGGACTTTTAAAACAGATCACCAACCCTAAAATGATTAAAAGTTCCTCTCCACAGGACCAATGGGTTCATGATCTGGATGGAGATTTCCAGAGTCATAATGTTGTTGCAAGATGTGTTTTATCTATCTCCATAGGAAGTAAAACTACGGAGCACGTTTTCATCGTGATAAATGAACCACGGTATCAAATGTATATAGGTAATGACCTTCTGCACCGATTTGCCATACAGATTGACATGGTAAATAACACCTTATGGTCCAGATTGCCGGGAAACCCAGAGGGGTTCCAGGATGAAGAACAAGCCTTACGATGGGGACAACAGATGCCCTATGCCGTAAGTATCATGGTTGCTGAGAAAGTTGAAATTCCTGAAGGATGCAAACCATTTCTTCTCCCCATTAAAGTAAAGAAGGGACAGAAGCTGAAGAACGCAGACGCGTTGATCTGTTTATCCAACAGAATGCAGCAACTCGGCCTAAAGGTAAAACCTACTCCACTGATAAACATCCATCAGGATCAGTTACACATGGTAATTCATAACATGGTTCCCCATAGCATATCCCTACAAAAGGACACCGTAATTGGTTTAGCTATGGATTCGGAATACTACACATTTGGATTCCAAAATGATGTTATTGGAATAATTCCTGATGAATACCTGACAGAGGAACAAACAGTGGAACAACATTTTTCCTCAACCCCTGAGGGGTTATTTAACATACACTCTGTTTATCCTTTCAGCTCTGAAGAAGGTACATGCCACATCGAAGAGTCATCATTAGTTTTCAACCATGAGATCGATGAAAAAGAGTATGAATCATACCAGCAAGGAAAGGATAAGGTACGCTACACCCAGAATGATTTAACTAGTGAGCTTGAAGAAGCTTACGAGTTAAGTCAGCCTGAGATTTTCCCAGAATTTCAGGAGCGGGTGGAAGAACAAATCTCCATGGCTGACGCATGCTCCGACGAGTCGAAGCGTCAACGGCTAAAGGAGCTCTTCGCAGAGTTCCAGGAGATGTTTGCCAAGGATTCTTATGACTGTGGGGAAACAAACCTACACGTTACAAGAATCCAAACAGATCCCGATGCACCCCCTGTTTTTGTCAAACAATACCGACTTCCGCTGGCGGCTTACGAGTCACTATCGGAAATCGTCAAGAACTTGGAGGAAAGGGGTATCATCCGTCCAGTACACAGTTCATTCAATCATCCGATACTTGGAGTCCTCAAACCTAACTGGTCAATTTCGTCTCTGCTCGGACCTAAGACAGTTGAACAAACGTGTTTATATGTCCGGATGGCCCGTGCCATATATTGACCAAAGTTTGGCACAAATACAAGGATCCAAAATCTTCACTGCCCTTGACTGTGCACAAGGATATTGGACGATTAAGATAGATGAAAGGGATCAGTACAAACTGGCCTTTACATTTGGCAAACGACAGTATGCATGGACCCGATTGCCCTTCGGGTACATAAATGCGGGCCATGAGTTTGCAGTGTTCATGCATAAGGCAATGCCTGATGCCGCTGAACGAGGTACCTTATCCTATGTGGATGACATCCTGATCAAAAGTACAACTTTTGAGGAACATATTCAGGAGTTGAGGCATGTACTAACCCAGCTGAGGAAAGCAGGTGTAAAACTTTCTTTACAGAAGGCTCAATGGTGCCGGACCAAGGTTAATTTCCTAGGTCATGAAGTCACTGCGGATGGAATTAACCCACAGAAAAAGAAGGTGGAAGCAGTGACCAAGACAAAATCTCCTACAAATCTCAAGGAGTTGAGATCATTCCTGGGTATGATGAACTACTCACGTAAGTTCATAGATAATTATGCCGAAATTACAAAACCTCTTTTACAGTTGCTAAAGAAAGGAGTAAAATGGGAATGGAGCGAGCGTCATGAGCAAGCTGTAACTGAGCTCAAGGCCAAACTTATCCAGGCTCCATGCCTTGCTTATCCAGAAGGGGGAAAACCTTTCTTCGTGGAAACAGGTTTCACTGATAAAAGCATAAGTGCAGTTCTTTTCCAAAAACAGGAAAACCGAAACAAGATCATCGCCTATGCCAGCAAGTCATTGTCACCGGTAGAGGTAAAATTCAATAGCTGTGAAAAAGCATTATTGTCAACTGTATGGGCTTTGCAATATTTTAGGAGTTTTATCCAAGGCGAAAGGATCATTGTGGAGACCGCACACCAGCCGCTGCAATACTTGCAGAGTGATCGTATAAGAGATGGAAACTTGTCAAACAGCAGGATAACCGCCTGGACAATGTCCTTAATGGGATGGCCATTGGAGATCAGGTACAAACAAAATAATAAAAACCCAGTTGCTCAGGGATTAGCAGAACTCCATGACTGTACCAATACGGAACGTAAAGGTGAGACAACGGAAAATGATTTCCTGGAGGAACAATCATCATCACCATATAAATCTTATGAAGAGGAGTACTGCAAATCGTTACCATGTGTGTATGTAGACGGCTGTTCCTTCCATGCCGATGAAGGATCTGAACGTACATTGGTTGCAGGTATTGGAGTCGTGTGGAATAATACATTCCTAGATGTATCCGTTGGATACAAAATTGGTTCTAAAAGCAGCCAGGTTGCAGAACTTACTGCTGTGTACAAAGCCGTACAAATGGCTATCGAATATGATATTAAGGAGTTTGTGATCATCACAGATTCTGATTATGTTCGTAACAGCTTTGTGGAGTACTTTCCCGGATGGAAAAGATCAGACATGATGAGAAGCAATAACAAGCCAGTAAAGCATGGTAAGATGTTTTGTAAAATTGATGAGATGGTTACCGTCCACAGTCTTATCAGTTTATTGGAAGAAGGTAAGAGGTCATTCAAAGTATCCAGGCATGGATAAAGAGGGGAATGACCTAGCGGATTCCCTTGCCAAGCAAGCAGCCATTGACGGAGAAGTCTTTGACGTTGATGACCTCATGGGAACTGTCCAAGTAGATGCTATGACAAGGAGTCAGGCCCAAAAGGGAGCTGAAGCCAATGTGGCACAGTGGAGCCAAGATTCCCCTAATGAAGATCTCATTGCGAGCCAAAAGGGGGATCCGATTATTGGTCTCTTTTATAAGCACATTGAGGATCCACACAACTGTCCCATAACCACGGAAGACTGTATGGGATAAGGAGGAGTTACGAATTTTGATGAAAGGTAAGTCCCAATTCTCATTACAGGATGGATTACTGATAAGAACCTCGAAGAACGGTATCACGCAATGGGTAGTACCTGCAGCATACCGAGGTCTGATGTTGCAACATGCACATGATGCCCCAACCGCTGGTCATCGAGGTGAGAAAATAACGTACGAGTTACTACGGGACTACGCTTACTGGCCACATATGTTACAAGATGTGCGAACATATTGTCACGGATGTCTAATCTGCCCTCAATTCCAGCCACAAGGACCCACTCATCGGGCACCGCTGATGAAAAGGGGGATGTCCATGCCATGGTCAGACATCCAAATTGACTTCATTGGACCAGTAACAACCTCATCAAAAGGAAACAAGTATATGTTAACCGTAACTTGTCTGTTCACCAAATGGGTGGAATGTTTGCCGTGCAAAACATGCAGTTCAAGCGTATGTGCATCTCTGCTCATTAACCACGTATTTTCTAGATTTGGTCTTCCCCAGCGCATTGAATCCGATCGTGGAAGTCACTTCACCAGTGAGGTGATGACAAAGATGTGGGAAATCCTGGGGGTAAAGAGGAAGCTACATATAGCTTATCGACCAGCCTCTAGTGGTGGAGTAGAACGTTACAACCAGTCCATTGTAAACATCCTGAAAAAGTTTGTCAATGAATCTGGTAAGGACTGGGATGTCAAGTTGCCTTTGGTGCTTATGGCCATCAGAGCCACCCCAAGCGCAGCAACTAAGCTTTCTCCCTTCGAGATGATCACGGGAAGGAAGATGGTGTTACCCCAGCATTTACTTTACAGAACAACGGACCATAACTTGATCAATGCTACAACATCGCATCAGTATGTGGAAAATTTACGCAAGCACCTTCAGCATGCTTTTGCGTTCGCACAGAAGAATATAGAGAAAGCCGCAATGAGTGCTAAGACATACTACGATCTGAAGACTACACAGAAGGAGTATCAAATTTCCGATCGGGTATATCTCTATAACTTCGCTCGGGATCAAGTGAAGGAGAGAAAATTCCTACCTTCCTGGAAAGGTCCCTATGTCATCACTGACAAATTATCTCCAGTGGTCTACAAGATCAAAATCCCTAAGGGGGATGAGTTTATTGAAAAATGGGTGCACATTAATCAGCTACGTGTTTGTCACCCTAGTGCGCGACTTCGAGAGATTGAAGGAGTTGGATGAAAAGAGGTGAAGAGACTTTATGGTTCCAGCTAAAGACGGAAATAAGGATTGGTATCGTATGAACTAAAAAGTGTTATCTGTTATTGTACATCTTTAACTCATACTAACCCATCCTGATGTATGTTTCCTCTGTAACAAAATGTCTCCTAACTCACCTCTGAAACCAGAACTTACTCTGTCCAAGAAAAGAACTTATGCCAATCAGAGGTATATGGTATTAGTAACTCTTTTCTTGCAGGATAAAGTTGAAAAGTGTATGTACTCATATGTGTCATACAATATTTTATAGGCGTAAGATGTCATCAAAGATGATTGCCATTATCTACGTCGTCCTGATCTTGGGGAAGGAGTTCCATGCTGAGCCGATTGCTGTGCCAGGTCCTTCATCCGGAATCATGCTACAGGACACCGCGGGGTTCATATTGACAATCAAGATGATATTATCCCAGAAGGTCTACATCAGCCTGGATCCTCGTGTCTTCGTCGGAAAACAACTCAACGTGTCTGAGATCCTGTCGCCGGAGCTCCAATCCTGGTACCAGATGCACATCGGATATTTCCAAGAACGGATTACGCAGATCCTGGAACAAGCAAGGAAGACCTTGACCAAGAGAAGAGTTTTCTACAGACCAAAGCGATTCATATTTTTGCAATCGTAGCCGCCATAATCTTTGGCATAGTGGGCACTGTTATTACTACCGGTGTGACAGTTGCCGATTCCATCTCTATCAAGACATTGGAACTTGAAGTTGGTTCATTGAAAAGGAACCTATTAAACATTCATGTGGAGATGGAGAATCAAAACAAACCTTTATCGAACTTATATCCTGTTTTGCAGGATCTATAGGATGTTTGAATTTGTGTCCCATCCAAGTCATGCGTTAGATAAGGTTCTCCAGAAGAACTTTAACCAAGCTCTGGTTGGAACACTATAAGCCAAGTCTACGCATCGAAGAAAATATATGGAAAGCCCTTTATTACATTCCAAATGCATTCACATTTTATGGAATATTTTGGAATGAAGGGGGATTTGTCGGGCATATTTATATCTGCACATTAAGGTCTGACAATATTAGAACCAAAATGGAGATTCACATTACCTTTAAGAGGCCAAACTCTCTGTTGGAATAAGCCAGAGAAGATCATGATGGTCACTGGCATACAATGTATATTGTTTTAAAAGTTATTGCCAACAGATGTGGTATCTTAAGAGAATGTAATGGGTCTCACATAAACTGTCTCAAATACCGGGGTCAAGAGAGGTTATTGCTTAAAAACACTGGTTTCTCTAAACATATCAGTCTGAGGAACAATGGGTGTTATATAGCTAAGCCATAATCTGATAAGAGACGTCCATAAAACACATCTGGTGTGGAATAGGTATCTATTCATATATTCATATATATATATTCCTGTGTGCATTTATTTAGCGTTTGAACTTGTTAATGATTCATATATAATAAGCAATATTAAGTATTATAACCAGACATTATTAATGTATCTTTTTGTATTGTATCTCACTGAGGGAATATAGAGAGCTAAGTTGTATGTTCTTAAAGAAGGATCTATTCAGAGGAACTGATGGTATTTCAAACATCATTACTCGAATAGCTGTGACAATTAGGTGTATACAAACCAGGGCAAAAGCTAGAAGTTTATGGTTCTCTTATCTGACCATAAATAAGATGGTCTGTTGACTGTCAAAATGGATCCGTGATGTCTGGGAAAGTGATCCTAAAGTGTCAGAAAGAGTACCTCCTAATTGATTTAAGTTGGGAGAGACCAAAGGTTAAGAGGTGTAATAAAGCCGGATATATATGTTAATTCTAAAAATTGCTATATGATACAACAGTGCCATCAAGTGGTAGATGGGCAGAAGGAATGCCAATTAAATGACATCATCCCCATGATTACCATACGTAACACCCACCTTATCTAATTGGAAATCCCTAATCCAAGAGGGGATGGGCATAGATAAGGATGTGGATATCTAATCCAGTTTTTGGGGAGAGAAAAGAAACTAAGATCACTTGAAAAATCACTTGAGACAAAGAGGACTGGAGCCAAACATCACTTGGAACTTCTTCAGGGAGAACACTTGGGAATTCATTCATCAGCATCACTTCACACGTCAGGAACGTACCTCAGGACGGGATAGATCTGAATCTTGGAAAGCTGGGTCCCTTCTAAAAGCTCTTTATCCCAAAGCAAGGGGTAATGTATAATCTATTTTACTTGCAGTAATTATAAATCGCTCCAATTGGCATATAGTTGAGACCCCATTATTAGTGGGTCAATAGTGTTAACATTAATTTTATGGGAAATTTTAATGAACGTGCACATCATTAGAATTCTGTAATATTGCTATCAGAGTGGAATCTCTGATCGGATTTTATTATCCGTAGTTAGGTCAACGGGCGTATTTATAAGATGTCTCTTACTGCCATATTCTCTGATTGAGCATAAGGGATTTTCCACAGATTCATTTCTATTGTTTTTTTTTTGTTGTTGTTGCATTATAATATTTTGATTACCAGTATATTAATCGGTAATAATTTGATAAAAAGGAAAAAGTAGTATTGTATTGTACTTAAGTCAGCCTGTAAACGGTGGAGCACCATCTTATGGTCAATTTTGATATATCTTTGTATTCATTTGTATGCCATTTGTACTGCTTGTATTTATAATAAATTATATTTTGTATAATTAATTGCACCCTGTTTCATTAGCTGCACAAATTAACTTTAGATCTCATCAATAAAAGAACTGGCGTTTATATGTCCGCCAATTAAATTTCCATTTTTATTTTTTTTATTTTTCATAAAAAAATATGAAATCATAATTTTTATAATTTCATATCTTATATATGATAAATACCCGACAGTATATTAGACGCTGTTTTCATAACAGCGTCTAATATACCTCCTACCTGGTCCTCTGGTGGTCCCTTTTGTTAGGATCGACCACCAGAGGACTCAGGTAGGTCAGTACAGTCGCACCAAACACCACACTACACTACACTACACCCCCCCCGTCACTTATTAACCCCTTATAAACCCCTGATCACCCATGATCACCCCATATAAACTCCCTGATCACCCCCCTGTCATTGATCACCGCCCTGTCATTGATCACCCCCCTGTCAGGCTCCGTTCAGACGTCCGTATGATTTTTACGGATCCACGGATACATGGATCGGATCCGCAAAACGCATACGGACGTCTAAATGGAGCCTTACAGGGGGGTGATCAATGACAGGCGGGTGATCACCCATATACACTCCCTGATCACCCCCTGTCATTGATCACCCCCCTGTCATTGATCACCCCCCTGTAAGGCTCCATTCAGACGTCCGCATGATTTTTACGGATCCATGGATACATGGATCGGATCCGCAAAACGCATACGGACGTCTAAATGGAGCCTTACAGGGGGGTGATCAATGAGAGGCGGGTGATCACCCATATACACTCCCTGATCACCCCCTGTCATTGATCACCCCCCTGTAAGGCTCCATTCAGACGTCCGCATGATTTTTACGGATCCATGGATACATGGATTGGATCCGCAAAACGCATACGGACGTCTAAATGGAGCCTTACAGGGGGGTGATCAATGACAGGCGGGTGATCACCCATATACACTCCCTGATCACCCCCTGTCATTGATCACCCCCCTGTCATTGATCACCCCCCTGTAAGGCTCCATTCAGACGTCCGCATGATTTTTACGGATCCATGGATACATGGATCGGATCCGCAAAACACATGCGGACGTCTGAATGGAGCCTTACAGGGGGTGATCAATGACAGGCGGGTGATCACCCATATACACTCCCTGATCACCCCCCTGTAAGGCTCCATTCAGACGTCCGCATGTGTTTTGTGGATCCGATCCATGTATCCATGGATCCGTAAAAAATCATGCGGATGTCTGAATGGAGCCTTACAGGGGGGGTGATCAGTGACAGGGGGGTGATCACCCTGATCACCCCCTGTCATTGATAACCCCCCTGTAAGGCTCCATTCAGACGTCCGCATGTCTTTTGTGGATCTGATCCATGTATCCATGGATCCGTAAAAAATCATGCGGATGTCTGAATGGAGCCTTACAGGGGGGGTGATCAGTGACAGGGGGGTGATCACCCTGATCACCCCCTGTCATTGATAACCCCCCTGTAAGGCTCCATTCAGACGTCCGCATGTCTTTTGTGGATCCGATCCATGTATCCATGGATCCGTAAAAAATCATGCGGATGTCTGAATGGAGCCTTACAGGGGGGGTGATCAGTGACAGGGGGGTGATCACCCTGATCACCCTGATCACCCCCTGTCATTGATAACCCCCCTGTAAGGCTCCATTCAGACGTCCGCATGTGTTTTGCGGATCCGATCCATGGATCCGTAAAAATTATACGGACGTCTGAATGGAGCCTTACCAGGGGCGTGATCAATGACAGGGGGGTGATCCGGGAGTCTATATGGGTGATTACCCCCCTGTCATTGATCACCCCCCTGTCATTGATCACCCCCCTGTCATTGATCACCCCCCCTGTCATTGATCACCCCCCCCCCCCCTGTAAGGCTCCATTCAGACATTTTTTTGTTTGGCACAAGTTAGCGGAAATTTTTTGTTTGTTTTTGTTTTTGTTTTTTCTTACTAAGTCTCATATTCTACTAACTTGTGTCAAAAAATAAAATCTCCCATGAACTCACCATACCCCTCACGGAATCCAAATGCGTAAACATTTTTAGACATTTATATTCCAGACTTCTTCTCACGCTTTAGGGCCCCTAAAAAGCCAGGGCAGTATAAATACCCCACATGTGACCCCATTTCGGAAAGAAGACACCCCAAGGTATTCCGTGAGGGGCATATTGAGTCCATGAAAGATTGAAATTTTTGTCCTAAGTTAGCGGAAAGTGAGACTTTGTGAGAAAAAAACCAAAAAATTTCCGCTAACTTATGCAAAAAAATAAAAAATTCTAGGAACTCGCCAGGCCCCTCATTGAATACCTTGGGGTGTCTTCTTTCCAAAGTGGGGTCACATGTGGGGTATTTATACCCCGTGAGGGGCATGGCGAGTTCCTAGAATTTTTTATTTTTTGTCGCAAGTTAGTGGAATATGAGACTTTGTAAGGAAAAAAGAGAAAAAAAAAAATCATCATTTTCCGCTAACTTGTGACAAAAAATAAAAAATTCTAGGAACTCGCCATGCCCCTCACGGAATACCTTGGGGTGTCTTCTTTCCAAAATGGGGTCACTTGTGGGGTAGTTATACTGCCCTGGCAATTTAGGGGCCCAAATGTGTGAGAAGTACCTTGCAATCAAAATGTGTAAAAAATGGCCTGCAAAATCTGAAAGGTGCACTTTGGAATATGTGCCCCTTTGCCCACCTTGGCAGCAAAAAAGTGTGACACATCTGGTATCGCCGTACTCAGGAGAAGTTGGGGAATGTGTTTTGGGGTGTCATTTTACATATACCCATGCTGGATGAGAGAAATATCTTGGCAAAAGACAACTTTTCCCATTTTTTTATACAAAGTTGGCATTTGACCAAGATATTTTTCTCACCTAGCATGGGTATATGTAAAATGACACCCCAAAACACATTCCCCAACTTCTCCTGAGTACGGCAATACCAGATGTGTGACACTTTTTTGCTGCCAAGGTGGGCAAAGGGGCACATATTCCAAAGTGCACCTTTTGGATTTCACCGGTCATTTTTTACACATTTTGATTGCAAAGTTCTTCTCACACATTTGGGCCCCTAAATTGCCAGGGCAGTATAACTACCCCACAAGTGACCCCATTTTGGAAAGAAGACACCCCAAGGTATTCCGTGAGGGGCATGGCGAGTTCCTAGAATTTTTTATTTTTTGTCGCAAGTTAGTGGAATATGAGACTTTGTAAGAAAAAAAAAAAAAAAAAAAAATCATCATCATTTTCCGCTAACTTGTGACAAAAAATAAAAAGTTCTATGAACTCACTATGCCCATCAGCGAATACCTTAGGGTGTCTACTTTCCGAAATGGGGTCATTTGTGGGGGTTTTCTACTGTTTGGGCATTGTAGAACCTCAGGAATCATGACAGGTGCTCAGAAAGTCAGAGCTGTTTCAAAAAGCGGAAATTCACATTTTTGTACCATAGTTTGTAAATGCTATAACTTTTACCCAAACCATGTTTTTTTTTGCCCAAACATTTTTTTTTTATCAAAGACATGTAGAACAATAAATTTGGCGAAAAATTTATATATGGATGTCGTTTTTTTTGCAAAATTTTACAGCTGAAAGTGAAAAATGTCATTTTTTTGCAAAAAAATCGTTACATTTTGATTAATAACAAAAAAAGTAAAAATGTCAGCAGCAATAAAATACCACCAAATGAAAGCTCCATTAGTGAGAAGAAAAGGAGGTAAAATTCATTTGGGTGGTAAGTTGCATGACCGAGCGATAAACGGTGAAAGGAGTGTAGTGCCGAAGTGTAAAAAGTGCTCTGGTCATGAAGGGGGTTTCACCTAGCGGGGCTGAAGTGGTTAAAAGCATCCTAAAATCTCATTGTGAGAGGTACATACCGTATGGGAATAAAAGGTTAAGGAACAAAAAGAAACCAATGTGGATAAACAGAACTGTAAAGAAAGCAATAAATGACAAAAAGAAAGCATATAAAACACTAAAACAGGAAGGTAGCACGGAAGCACTGAAAAACTATAAAGAAAAAAATAGAACATGTAAAAAACAAATAAAAGCGGCCAAACTAGAGACCGAGAGATTAATTGCCAAAGAGAGTAAAACTAACCCTAAAATGTTCTTCAATTATATAAATGTTAAAAAGTATAAATCTGAAGGTGTCGGCCCGTTAAAGAGTAATGAGGGGGGAGTCGCAGAGAGCGACGAGGAGAAAGCAAAGCTGTTAAATAGTTTTTTCTCCAATGTATTCACTGAGGAAAATAAACTGTCAGATGACATGCCGAATGTTGAAATAAATTCCCCATTAAAAGTGTCCTGTCTGACCCAGGAAGAAGTGCAACAGCGACTTAAAAAGATTAAAATAGACAAATCGCCAGGACCGGATGGCAAACACCCCCGTATCCTAAGGGAATTAAGTAATGTCATAGCCAGACCCTTATTTCTGATATTTGCAGATTCTATACTGACAGGGAATGTCCCACAGGATTGGCGCATGGCAAATGTGGTGCCAATATTCAAAAAGGGTCCAAAAACAGAGCCTGGAAACTATAGGCCGGTAAGTTTAACATCTGTTGTGGGTAAACTGTTTGAAGGTTTTCTGAGAGATGCTATGTTAGAGCATCTTAACGGAAATAAGCAAATAACGCCATATCAGCATGGCTTCGTGAGGGATCGGTCATGTCAAACAAATTTAATCAGTTTCTATGAGGAGGTAAGTTCTAGACTTGACAGCGGCCAATCAATGGATGTCGTATATCTGGACTTCTCCAAAGCATTTGACACTGTACCACATAAAAGGTTAGTATATAAAATGAGAATGCCCGGACTGGGAGAAAACATCTGTAAGTGGGTAAGTAACTGGCTCAGTGATAGAAAACAGAGGGTGGTTATTAATGGTAAATACTCAGATTGGGTCACTGTCACTAGTGGGGTACCTCAGGGGTCAGTATTAGGTCCTATTCTCTTCAATATATTTATTAATGATCTTGTAGAAGGCTTGCATAGTAAAATATAAATTTTTGCAGATGACACTAAACCGTGTAAAGTAATTTACACTGAAGAGGACAGTATACTACTACAGATGGATCTGGATAGATTGGAGGCTCGGGCAGAGAAGTGGCAGATGAGGTTTAACACTGACAAATGTAAAGTTATGCACATGGGAAGGAATAATGCAAGTCACCTGTACTTATTAAATGGTAAAGCACTCGGTAACACTGACATGGAAAAGGATCTAGGAATTTTAATAAACAGCAAACTAAACTGCAAAAACCAGTGCCAGGCAGCTGCTGCCAAGGCCAATAAGATAATGGGTTGCATCAAAAGGGGCATAGATGCCCGTGATGAGAACATAGTCCTACCAATTTACAAATCATTAGTCAGACCACACATGGAGTACTGTGTACAGTTCTGGGCTCCAGTGAACAAAGCAGACATAGCAGAGCTGGAGAGGGTCCAGAGGAGGGCAACTAAAGTAATAACTGGAATGGGGCAACTACAGTACCCTGAAAGATGATCAAAATTAGGGTTATTCACTTTAGAAAAAAGACGACTGAGGGGAGATCTAATTACTATGTATAAATATATCAGGGGTCAGTACAGAGACCTATCACATCATCTGTTTATCCCCAGGACTGTGACTGTGACGAGGGGACATCCTCTGCGTCTGGAGGAAAGAAGGTTTGTACACAAACATAGAAGAGGATTCTTTACGGTAAGAGCAGTGAGACTATGGAACTCTCTGCCTGAGGAGGTGGTGATGGTGAGTACAATAAAGGAATTCAGGAGGGGCCTGGATGTATTTCTGGAGTGTAATAATATTACAGGATATAGCTACTAGAGAGGGGTCGTTGATCCAGGGATTTATTCTGATTGCCTGATTGGAGTCGGGAAGGAATTTTTATTCCCCTAAAGTGAGGAAAATTGGCTTCTACCTCACAGGGGTTTTTTGCCTTCCTCTGGATCAACTTGCAGGATGACAGGCCGAACTGGATGGACAAATGTCTTTTTTCGGCCTTATGTACTATGTTACTATGTTGATCCACTGCTGACACTCCGGTTCTCTCTGCTCACTTGTTCTGCAGCGATGACGTCACTTACATCCGCATAACCGCTATAGCCAATCACTGGCCTCAGTGGTCACATGCTTAACATGCTAACATTACCAGTGAGGCCAGTGGTTGGCTTGGAGGGGTCATGCACATGTAGGGCAAGTCATCACTGCAGGGAAGTAAACAGGGACAGTGGGATAATTAACAGATAAATATAGAGATTTTTATTACCTTTCCGGGACAACGCCTTTAAGGGGGTTTTCTGAGCCTTTCTTACTAATGACTTATCCTCAGGATTGGTCATCCGTATCTGATCAGTGTCACGGCCCTTCTATCTGCTTAGAAGTGAATGGGCCTAAGCATGATACCAATTACAGCTGCTATACAATGTACGGGCCTCTGCCTTCTCTTAACAGCTGATCGGAGGGGGTCCCAGGTGTCGGATCCCCACCGATCAGATACTGATGACCTATCTTGAAGATGGGTCATTAGTATAAAAACGTCGGAAAAACCCTTTTAAGTTGATCTAGTTTTACAAAATACAGGTGGTTTGAAGCTGTGGGAAAATTGTCTTGAAGTCCAGATGATAGTTGGTGTAGTGTATGACATCAGTCACGTGTCTGCCAGGTCTAGAGACAACGAGCAGCACTTTGGTTAAACTTAACCCTACATATGCTTCCACTTCATACATTAGTCACTTGTCTCATTTAGGTTGTTTGAAATATTTTATGCGACTTTTGTGTGATATACTTGAGCTGTCTATGCTTGTATGGCTTACACAGTATCTTACAGTTTCTGTATAATATATACCAGTGGTGGCTAATCTCTGACACTCCAGCTGTGGTAAAACTACGACTCCCAGCATGCTCCATTCATTTCTATGAAGTTCCGAGAACAGCCAAGGAAGTGTCTATCTTGGGAGTTGTAGTTTTACCACAGCTGGATTGCTGGAGGTTAGCCATCACAGCTATATAGTGTCACAATCAACAAAGATGACTTGCATACCTGCCAAGCTTGAATGTGGTGGACCTTTGTTTTTTTTTCAACCCATGTAATTGTCCAGGAACATCCAGGAAGCTCCTGGGGAAAAAAACTTTCTGGAAAGTTGCCCTATATGTGGCACCAGGATGTTGCATCATCAAACTCAGCCCCGGGGTCCAAACACTTAATGAGGGAGTGTCACGGCAAGTGGGGATAAGAGGAACACCAAGTAAACAAACAGCAACAGGTAAACAGACTAGACCCCAAAGCTAGGGAAGAGTGAATGGTGACCTCCTAACAATCCCTGAGCCTCTCCCTGACTGCTGACAGTATAAGCAAGTCCTGATGGTGAACGAACTCATACGCTGGAACCTAAGCCCTGCTGACTCTGTAGCAAACCGTAACTTAAGTAGAGGGGAATGAGACAGCCGGTACCTTCCACCATGAAGGGACCAGCGTCTCCCTGAGACCTAGCAGCAAAACACGCACAAAGGAGAAAACAGGAGGACTTAGCTTGAGACGAGCGGGAAGAAGAGGATGCACAAACTACCAGTATAGAACTCCAGAAGGAAAATATCAACCGCAAAGTCAGCAGTAACAGGGGGACTTAAATAGAGCCTCTTAAACAGCTAATGAGCAGAACTTGGAGAGGTGGGATCCTGCCCACAACAACAAACAGAAAGAAAACAAAGAAAGACATGTCAGATAGACTCACGTGCTGCAAGTCTAGCCGATCTTCTCAGATCTCTCACAGGGCATGCAGTGACAATACCCCCCACCTTCTAAGGGTGACATCCGGGCACCCAGGACTGACCTTATCCGGGTGTGCCCTGTGAAAAGCCTTCAGAAGGCGACTAGCACTGACATCAGTCACCAGAACCCACATTCTTTCTTCTGGCCCGTAACCCTTCCAATGTATGAGGTACTGAAGGAAATCATGAAGAATACGCAAGTTGATTATTCTGGAGATCTGAAACTCCAGATTACCATCTACCAAGACAGGAGGAGGTGGCAAGGGAGATGGTTTAGCAGGTTCCACATAGTTTTTCAACAAAGACCTGTGAAACACATTATGGATCTTCCAAGCCTGCGGAAGTTCGAGACGAAACGCAACCGGATTAATAATGGAAGAGATCTTGTGAGGACCAATAAATCTTGGGCCCAACTTCCAAGAGGGTACCTTCAACTTAATGTTCTTAGTGGACAACCATGCCAAATCACCCACACACAGGTCTGGACCAGTCATACATATTTTGTCAGCCATACGTTTATATCTTCCGCCCATTTTTTTCAAATTGATTTGAATCTTCTGCCAGATAGATGACAATGAGGAAAATAATCTTTCCTCTTCAGGTATACCAAAGGACTCAGTTCCATAAAAGGTACCAAACTGAGGGTGAAACCCATATGCACCAAAAAATGGTGACTTATCAGTGGACTCCTGTCTACGGTTATTTAAGGCAAACTCAGCCAAAGACAAAAATGAAGACCCCTCTTCCTGATTCTCGGAGCCAAAACACCTCAAATAATTTTCCAGATTCTGGTTAGTGCGCTCAGTTTGTCCATTCAACTGAGGGTGGAAAGCCGAAGAGAAGGACAACTGAACTCCCAGACGAGTACAGAATGCCCTCCAGAACCTGGAAACAAATTGCATCCCCCTATCAGACACCACATCAGAGGGAATGCCATGTAATTTCACGATGTTATCAGTAAACACTTGAGCGAGAGTTTTGGCATTGGGCAAACCTGATAATGGTATAAAGTGCGCCATCTTACTGAAGCGGTCCACCACCACCAAAATCACTGTCTTCCCAGAGGAACTAGCAAATCTGTGATGAAGTCCATAGACAAATGCGTACAGGGATGGGATGGGATGGACAAAGGAAGAAGAGATCCTGAAGGCCAAGTATGATTCACCTTAGCACGTGCACAGGTCTCACAGGCTGCCACATAACCCTCCACACCTTTACGTAAACCTGGACACCAGAATCTCTGGGAAATAAGATCCACAGTGGATCTGCTCCCAGGGTGTCCCGCAAGGACAGTATCATGATGTTTCTTGAACACCTTGTGCCGAAGCCCATAAGGAACAAACAACCTCCCTGGAGGACAGGAATCAGGTGCCTCACCTTGAGCTTCCAACACCTCCGCCTCAAGTTCAGGATAACAAGCGGAAACCACCACCCCATCAGCCAAAATCCGAGCAGGATCCTCCGAATCCCCCCCAGGAAAGCTATGCGACAAAGCATCCGCCTTGACATTTTTGACCCCAGGACGATAAGTGACCACAAAATTAAATCTGGTAAAAAACAATGACCATCTGGCCTCCCTTGGGTTCAGACGCTTCACCGATTGCGGGTAAGCCAGATTCTTATGATCAGTAATTACCATAATGGGATGAATCGCTCCTTCTAACCAATGAAGCCATTCTTCAAAGGCCAATTTAATCGCCAGCAACTCTCTATTACCAACATCATCATTTCTTTCGGCAGAAGAGAATTTTTTTTTTTTAAAACCACAAGGGCACCATTTGCTAGGAGAAGGACTCTGCGACAAAACTGCTCCGACTCCCACTTCTGACGCGTCAACCTCCACAATAAAAGGCTGAGACATCAGGTTGCACCAGAATGGGAGCAGAAGCGAAACATTTCTTTATTGCAGAAAAAGCATGTAATGCCTCTTCAGACCAGACTGAGAAATCCACACCTTTCTTGGTTATATCGGTCAAAGGCTTGATAACAGTAGAATAATTTAGGATACATTTTCTGTAGTAATTAGTAAACCCAAAAAAACGCATCAGCGCTTTCTGATTCTCAGGTCGATCCCACTCCAATACTGCACTGACCTTTTCGAGGTCCATACGAAAACCTGAGGAAGAAAGCAGGTAACCCAGGAACTGCAGCTCCTGAACAGCAAACACACATTTTTCTAACTTACCATATAACTTATTCTCCCAGGGGATCAGTATTACTTGTCTTAAATGATGCTGATGAGTTTCCATATCGGGCAAATAAATTAGTATGTCATCGAGGTAAATAACATCAATGGGATGGGATGGACAAAGGAAGAAGAGATCCTGAAGGCCAAGTATGATTCACCTTAGCACGTGCACAGGTCTCACAGGCTGCCACATAACCCTCCATACCTTTACGTAAACCTGGACACCAGAATCTCTGGGAAATAAGATCCAGGGTGTCCTGCAAGGACAGTATCATGATGTTTCTTGAACACCTTGTGCCGAAGCCCATAAGGAACAAACAACCTCCCTGGAGGACAGGAATCAGGTGCCTCACCTTCAGCTTCCAACACCTCCGCCTCAAGTTCGGGATAACAAGCGGAAACCACCACCCCATCAGCCAAAATCCGAGCAGGATCCTCCGAATCCCCCCCAGGAAAGCTATGCGACAAAGCATCCGCCTTGACGTTTTGACCCCAGGGCGATAAGTGACCACAAAATTAAATCCGGTAAAAAACAATGACCATCTGGCCTCCCTTGGGTTCAGACGCTTCACCGATTGCGGGTAAGCCAGATTCTTATGATCAGTAATTACCATAATGGGATGAATAGCTCCTTCTAACCAATGATGCCAATTCTTCAAAGGCCAATTTTTTTTTTAATCAGATCTTTTTTATTGAGCGTTTACAATGTAAATACACAAACAGAGAAGACCCAGAGACATATTTCTCATAAGGCTAACATCAATCAGGTTACCCAACAGTAAGTAGCACTCAAATTTCCACCCATCCCCCCACCCTTCCCTTCCCACCCCAAGTTAGCATGAAAATTACAAAGGCATACCGCTACACATTCCTATTCAGACGTCGAAACGACAGCCACGGTTCCCATAGTTTCTCAAACTTCGCTGGGCAGCCACGCTTCTGATACACCACTCGCTCGTAACTTAGCATCGTGTCAACTGTACTTAAGAATTCGCCTAAGGTGGGCGGCGCTGTCTGTATCCAATGCAAGGTGATTAACTTTCTAGCAACATAAAACACTCTTCCAATTGCTAATTTAAGTATCTGACTAGTGGCCAGTTCAGAGACATAACCCAACACACACACTCTAGGGTCAGGCAGTATCCGTACCTTGTAAACGTCCTGTATAGTCTGAGTTACCATCTCCCAGTATCTCCCTAACCTCTCGCACGTCCACATCATATGCAACAGATCTGCAGAATCTACAGAGCACCTTGGACATTCAGCCGTCGGTCTAAAACCTATGCGAAACAAAAAAAACGGTGTCTTGTAAACCCTGTGGACAATGAACAGCTGCGAGAGTTTAGGTCCTTCACTCAAGGAAGAGAGAGGTATCTCCTCCAGTATGTCAGACCATTGGTCATCGGTTAGCTCACCAACATCTTTTTCCCATTTAACCCTAGCTGCCAGCGGATGTAACAGCAAAAACTTGTCGAGCAACAGCTTGTATATACAAGAGATCATACCTCTCCTCACCCCCTTGGATAGAAATTGGTGTAATGCGGCATCTCGCCCTGCCACCACAGTCTCGCCCCTAAATGTGGAGTTGTATGCGTGTCTCACCTGAAGGTATTTATAGAAGTGGGCTCTAGGCAAGTCATATACCTCCTGCAATCTGGCGAAGGACATGAAGTTTTTATCCTCCAGAAGGTGGCCCAACCGCAGAATACCCTTCCTTCTCCATGCCCCAAAATCAGATAAAGAGAGGAACTCAGGCAGCACGGGATTGTCCCACAGTGGAGTGTACTCCGTATTGCCTACAACCCCTCTCAACTGTTTAACCCTGTTCCACGTGGATTGCATCAAGTGACCCAAATCCCCCATCGGACCACCTTTCCAGACCCCTTTAGTCTCCAATATCAAAATAAGGTCACTAGGGGACAAGCAATGAGTAAACAGCTGACATGTCACCTGACTCAATTCTGGTTCTAACCACCCTTTAAAATGTTGGCATTGTGCAGCCAGAAAGTATACCCAGGGGTTTGGCACTGAAAGGCCCCCTTCCGTCTTAGCATACTGCAACGTTTCAAGTTTAATTCTCGGTTGCCCCTTTCGCCATATGAGCTCCCTGAAAGTAGCATTAATTTGATCAAATTTGGACTTTGACAGCCAGACCGGGGAATTATGTAGAATATAGAGTAGCTGGGGCATCAACACCATTTTAATAAGATTCGCTCTACCCGCCACCGACAGGTACAGTTTACACCATGCCTTTACTTTATTTCTAAATTTGACAACCAGTGGGTCAAAGTTAAGGCGCTCAAAGTCCCGGATTCTAGGGGATACATGGATACCCAAATATTTAAAGGACGCTACGCATGGAATATTTCTTTCTCGCACTGTCTGCGACTGCACTTGCCCGTCAAGCAGCATAATTGCCGATTTACCCCAATTTATCGTCAGACCCGACAGGGCACCGAAGCGGTCAATAATCGTCATAGCTGCTTCCAAGGATGGACCAGTGTCTCCCAGGAAAAGCCAAGTATCGTCCGCATACATCGCCACTTTGTTGTTAACTGTTCCATATTGGAACCCCCGAATGTCTAATGACCTACGAATCGCTGCGGCTAGCGGCTCAATCGCAACTGCAAATAGCAGAGGCGACAATGGGCACCCCTGTCTAGTGCCCCGGCCCAAACAGAACTTGGGGGACACCCTACCATTCGCCCTGACACATGCTTTGGGACCAGAGTATAACACTCGGACCCAGGATACGTACTCATCTCCAAACCCCATATGCGCCATAACTCTCCACAGGAACCGCCACTCGATGCTGTTGAAGGCCTTGGCCGCGTCTAAAGAAAGGATAGCTCTATCTCCAACATTTTCAGCTGGGAGTTGAATACTGGCGAACACTCTCCTTACATTAATTGACGTAGATTTCTGAGGCATGAAGCCGGTCTGGTCAGAGTGTATGATAGACAAAATCACTTTAGACAGACGCGTGGCCAATACCTTCGCAAGCAACTTAACATCAGTGGAGAGCAAAGAGATCGGTCTATATGAGTCAGGGAGAGAGTGATCCTTGTCCGGCTTAGGAATGACTACTATGAGCGCCTCCTGCATAGACGGGGGCAATACCCCCCCCCCCCCCTCTCTGGAATAGTTGAATACCTTCAAAAGTTCCGGGAGCAACACTTCCGCAAAGGTCCTATATACTTCCGCCGGAAGCCCATCTAAACCTGGCGCCTTGTCGTTAGCCATAGCAGCTAGTGCCGCCCTCAGTTCCTCCAACTCAATCGGCTCCTCTTTTTTTTTTAATCAAATCGTTTTTATTGAAACAATAGCCGTAGGACATCATAAAAACAATACAGTCTTTCCTCATCATATCCACCATGTGGAATCGAAATACAACAGTTTCCATATAAATACCAACATATGTTTATACCAGGCAACTGTATACAACATGCACATTTGTAGAATCCGGTAATGAGACAAAAATTTGTACCTGTCCTAACTAGCCCCAAGACCCCTCCCAAGTTCCCAACCCCCCCCCCCCCTCACCCATCCCAAACCCCTCCCCACCCAACTAACTGGTCATGAGCCATCCAAGGTCTATATAACCACATGAGTATGAGATAGCCATTCACTCCACAATTTATCAAATTTCTGATAACACCCTCTCTTCACAAACACCCCTTTTTCCAATATCAACATGTCATGCACCTTCCGTTCAAACTCTTCTAATGTGGGCGGACTTCCCTGGATCCACCTCATGGCCACCAACTTCCTAGCCACATACAACAACCTCCCCACAGCCACCTTAACCGATTCAGTCCCTCCAATCTCAGACACATACCCCAACACACACACCTTAGGGTCCTTTTGAATTTGCAAAGACATTTTACTGTTAATCATATTCCTGACAGCATCCCAATAAACACCAATAACTGGGCAAGACCACAGCATATGCAACAAATCCGCCCCATCTTCCATACACTTAGGACACTTATCATCACTTCTTACTCCAACCTTTTTTAGGAACACCGGCGTTTTGTATACTCTATGTATGATAAATAGTTGGGACAACTTGCCCTGTTCACTCAAGGACACCCTGGGGACTCCTTCCAGTATATCCTCCCATTTATCCTTAGACATACCTCCCAAGTCAGCCTCCCATTTCTTCATTCTTAAGAGCGGGAACTCCTCCTAAGAATTTATCAAGTAAAAGAGCGTACACCTGTGATATCAGCCCTCTTTTCCCCCCTCCTGCCGAGAGAACAAGCTTATGAACCGTCTCCATTTGTGCTATCACACACCCTTTCCGCAGCATGACCTCAAGGGCATGCCTCAATTGAAGATATTTATAGAACCATCCCCTAGGGATATTAAATTCCTGCTGCAGGTTCTGAAACGACTTGCATAACTTGCCCTCCATCAATTGGCCAATTCTCATCACTCCATGAGATTCCCAATTCCGAAGTCCTGTCATGGCAAAAAATTCAGGCAATAGGTGATTATTTCTAATAGGGGAAAGCTCACTGATTCCACCTACACCTCTCAGTTGCTTCACCTTTGCCCAAACTTTTTTCATAAGTTCAACCAGAGGGACTTTTCCCCTCCCACCATGCATACCTGACCCTTCCAGAATACCCATGAGGTCACGACTGCCCAACCAACTCTGCAATATCTGCCCTGTCATGTCCGGCACTTGGAAGCTAATCCAACCCTTGAAATGCTGACACTGGGAAGCTAAAAAGTAAATCCATGCATTAGGAACAGCCAGGCCGCCTTCAGACTTAGGGTACTGCAATGTCTCCAGTTTAATCCTGGCCTGACCATACTTCCATATGAGATCCCTAAATATAGAGTGAACTTTCTTAAATCTGTCCAGGGGTATCCACACGGGAGCATTGTTCAGTACATATAGCAACTGGGGCATCATAACCATTTTCAATAGATTCACTCTACCCACCACCGAAAGAAAAAGCCTACACCACGACCTCACCTTTAACCTAAAGTTAGCCAGCAACGGAAACAGATTAAGATCCTCAAAATCCGATAGTCTAGGAGTTATATACAGTCCCAAGTATTTAAATTTATCCACCCAGGGAACCAAACTATCTACACGCCTACCTGCCAGGGCCTGCCCATCAATCGGCATCAAAGAGGATTTTTGCCAATTTATCCGAAGCCCAGAAAAGCCTCCAAATTTGTCAATCAACGCCATGGCCGCATCCAGGGATGTACCCGTGTCACCCATAAAGAGCAGAGTATCATCCGCGTACATGGCCACTTTATTATGCAACTCGCCGTACCTGAACCCCTCTATATTTGTTGATAAGCGGATATAGGCCGCAAGCGGCTCTATTGCAAGAGCAAACAACAAGGGCGACAATGGGCATCCCTGTCTGGTGCCCCTGGCGAGTGCGAAACAGTCTGACAACCCTCCATTTGCTCTGATTCTCGCCTTGGGACTAGAGTATAGGACCTTTACCCACTGAACGAACCGCGGACCAAATCCCATGTTGCTCAAAACCCCCCACAGGTAGCTCCACTCCACACTATCGAACGCCTTGGCGGCGTCAAGAGCAAGCAAGGCCCTGTCTCCACAATTATCCGCCGGAATATTTAGGCTAGCATATAACCTACGAAGATTAATAGCCGTCGACTTCCCAGGCATAAAACCCGTCTGATCCGGGTGCACGATAGTCAGAATCACCCTGGACAGCCTGTTCGCCAACACCTTCGCCAGGAGCTTAACATCAGCTGTGAGAAGCGAAATTGGTCTGTAAGAATCCGGTATCTTTGGATCCTTCCCAGGCTTAGGTAAAACCACAATTATAGCTTCCTGCATCGAATGTGGTAGCGAACCTGCCTCCAACGAGTGCTCAAACACCTTAAGTAATTCAGGAAGTAGTATCCCTTGCAACTTTTTATATACCTCTACAGGGAGGCCATCAGCACCAGGCGCCTTACTATTCGCCATACCCCCAAGCGCAGCTTCCAATTCCTCAAGAGCTATCGGCTCCTCCAGCCTTTCTCTATCCTCCTCTGACAGCACCGGTAACTGTGCCCCCACCAGGAAATCAGTCAGAGCCTCCTCAGAAGCTAGAGCCAGTGGAAGCGTACAGAGATATATAAAAACTTTTCAGAATATCTAATATTCCTTTTGTGTCCTGCCTACCATTCCCCATGTCATCCCTTAGCTCCTGAATACAAGAGGAGGCACGCTGGGCCTGCGAGACCACCGACAACAGATGCCCCACCCTTTCACCCTCTTCAAAGGATCTTTGACGATAAAAACTCCTCTTTCTCTCTGCGGCCTGTACTAAATGACACCTCAACTGCTCCTGAGCTACCGCCAGCGCCTCACTGTTACCCAGGGTGGGGAGTCTACCAAACTCTCTCTCAGCCTCAGCCACTAGAACGTGCGCCTTGACATCCGCCTCCCTAGACCTGGATTTATGCTTGCTAATTTCTTTCATCAGGACTCCCCTCAGGAATGCTTTCATGGCGTCCCAGACCCCCGGTATCGAAGCTGTCCCAGTATTAATAGCAAAAAATTCCCTAATTTCCAGAGAGATCCCCGACAAATCCTCCAACACATTCAGCCAATGTGAGTTACATTTCCACAGCCTAGGTCCCTGTCTGAGCACCCCCAGGCACAAGTCAATCTGCACCAGAGAGTGGTCAGACAACGACCGAGGATGATACACCACATCCCTCACCAGCGGCAGCATTACGTCATTAACAAGGGCCAAATCAATACGCGATAGCGAATGATGCGTGGCTGATCTGCACGAGAATGCACGCTTATCAGGGTTACGCAATCTCCATACATCATGTACACCTATTTCACACATAATATTCCTGAGGGCCCCGCTCCCCGGTGAACCCCCTGCTCCTTCCACCCTACACCTATCTAGGGAGTCATTCAGCGTGCAATTAAAGTCCCCAACCAGAAGCCACGGCAACCCAAGGAAGTCCGCCACAAATTCCATAATCTCTCTCATCAATGGGGAAGCAAATGGTGGGGGCACATACACAGACACCAGCACCAACCGAATCCCATCCACCTTACACACCACACACACGTACCTACCATCCGCATCCACACAATCCTGCATATGCTCAAATCTAACTCTAATCTATCTACTATTGTGCACAATCATGCTCACACCCCTAGAGTGAGAGGAATGGATTGAATGCAACGCATAGGACACCCAATTTTTACTCATCCATTGTAAATTGTCTCCAATCAGATGCGTTTCCTGAAGACAGCATATTGCCGGCTGAAACCGTCCTAAGCACTGAAAAACACACTGTCTCTTTCTTGCGTCTGCCATTCCTCTCACATTCCAACTTAAAACTCTAATCCCCTGTGACATGGTAGAACTTCAAACCATACCTGAATCTCACAGCCCGCTCATACTCCCTCCGCTCAAAGATCATGACCTTAACCCTTCCCCCCAACTGCCACCCAACCCTCCCACCCCCTCCCTCCCCCCCATATTCAGATCACAATAACTGGGGATCTCTATCCCTTTGATAACAACCTCCCACAGTAAAACAGGGCAATCCGAGAGCACCTTGACCCTCAACATTTCGAGATTATAACAGATTAGAACACCATTCCTCAGGTAGAGAAACCTCTCCCCATCTGAGAAACACATTTTCTCACCTCCCAGCCACCTACTCCCTCACAGGATCTACCTAATGGTAGCATTGCATAATACACTCCTTAACTGGTGAAACATTAAACACAACCCCAGAGTGAAAATACATATATCAAGTAAATATAAGAACCGCTTCTTAGCCTCCATCAAGTGTCCAGAGCCCCACTCCGCAATTGTCGCTCGTGGACGTCCAGCCACTGCGCGGCCTCCTCCGGATCTTCAAAAAATCTGGTGGATCCCAGGGCCACCACACGCAATTTAGCAGGAAACAACATAGCATACTGGACCTGTAATCCTCTCAGCCTCTTTTTTATGTCCATAAACCTGCTTCTCCTCCGCTGGACCTCATTGGAATAATCCGGGAATATGGACACTTTAACCCCATTCAGGACCATCTCCTCATTGTCCCTTGATTGCCGCAGGCTAGTGTCCTGGTCCTTAAAATGCAGAATCTTTGCCAGTATAGGACGGGGAGGCCTTCCTGGCGGGAGCGGCCACATGGGGACTCTGTGCGCCCGCTCCACCGCATACAGGGAAGACAAACCTTTTTCCTGAAATAGTTGACGCAGCCAGCTTTCCACAAATTCAGTGGCATTATCCCCCTCTGTCTTTTCTGGCACTCCCACAATCCGCAGGTTATTTCTTCTGGACCTGTTCTCCAGGTCATCTGTCTTAGCATACAATGCAGCTATATCTTTAGCAGTAGTTTTCGCCGCTAGTTGCAAAGGGTGGATATCATCCTCAATGGTGGACACCCTCTTCTCCAGCTCAGAGGTGCGCTCAGAGATCTTATGCAGGTCGTGCCTAATTATAGACACATCCGACCTCAGGCTACCAACTTGCACTGTAAGCACCTTCAGGGTGCTGTTACAGCTGGCCACAGCAGCCATGATATCTTTTAAGGTGGGTTCCTCCTCAGCCACAACTTTAGGGCCTACCGCACTTTTAGCAGGGCGTGCAGGGGTCAATGGCGGCCAGTTCACCGCATCCAGAGCCTCCCCATCGATGGATCCATCCTCCTGCTCAGAGGAAGTGTGCGCTTCCGGCTCCTTCTCCTCGGCCCCCTCGCCCATACTACAGTCCGTACGAGCGAACCTGCTCAGTTTCGCAGCCGCACTCTGGCTCAATTTCGGCTGTGAGGCCGGCCCCTCTTCTTCCTCGGCGCCATGTTGGCTCACCTCCGGCGCGTCGAATCGCGGCCCCTTGCTGGACTTCCTCGGCATGTCTCTGCACACAGGATCGTCACCGCACCCTCCGGTCACCTCTCACCCACCAGGTAAGGATCTAGCAGCTATTCAGTGACTGCTACCACTCTGATTATCAGGATTTCGGCAGGAGCGATGAGCGGTGCGACTTACTCCATGCGCTCTTAGGCCACGCCCCCCAATCGGCTCCTCTAACCGCATACGATCCTCCCTAGACAGCTTAGGAAGATTCAATGAAGACAAAAAGGCGTCAATCTCCTCATCTGAACAGGTTACCTTGGAAGTATACAGAGAGGAATACAAATTATTCTGTATATTTAAGATGTTTTCAGTATCGCGTCTCAAGACGCCAGTAGGATCTATCAGGCCAGTAATACATTGCGACCCTTGCTGAGCCTTTGCAATAATCGAGAGCATATGGCCTACACTCTCCCCTTCAGTAAAAAACTGTTGCTTGTAAAACATTCGTTTCCTCTCCGCAACTTCCAAGAGGTGACACCTCAGCTCCTCCTGCCTAGTCTTTAAATCATTACTTGTTAGATCAGATGGGTTCAGCACAAAGGCTTCCTCCGCCAGTTTCATGTTATCATGTTTCTGTAAATCAAGCTGTCTAGATTTAGATTTAATCCGACTGACTGTTTTGATAAGGGAGCCCCTGAGGAAGGCCTTCATCGCCTCCCACACAACTATCGGAGACGCAGACCCCTCATTAATACTAAAATATTCCCTAAGGGATTGAAGTGTCTCGGACATGTCACCCATCAGTGTTAGCCAAAAAGTATTCAAACTTGTGACAAAAAATAAAAACTTCTATGAACTCACTATGCCCATCACAAAATACCTTGGGGTGTCTTCTTTCCAAAATGAGGTCACTTGTGGGGTAGTTATACTGCCCTGGCATTCTAGGGGCCCAGATGTGTGAGAAGAAGTTTGCAATCAAAATCTGTAAAAAATGACCGGTGAAATCCGAAAGGTGCACTTTGGAATGTGTGCCCCTTTGCCCACCTAGGCTGCAGAAAAGTGTCACACATCTGGTATCGCCGTACTCAGGAGAAGTTGGGGAATGTGTTTTGGGGTGTCATTTTACATATACCCATGCTGGGTGAGAGAAATATCTTGGCAAAAGACAACTTTTCAAATTTTTTTATACAAAGTTGGCATTTGACCAAGATATTTATCTCACCCAGCATGGGTATATGTAAAATGACACCCCAAAACACATTCCCCAACTTCTCCTGAGTACGGCGATACCACATGTGTGACATTTTTTTGCAGCCTAGATGCGCAAAGCGGCCCAAATTCCTTTTAGGAGGGCATTTTTAGACATTTGGATCCCAGACTTCTTCTCACGCTTTAGGGCCCCTAAAAAGCCAGGGCAGTATAAATACCCCACATGTGACCCCACTTTGAAAAGAAGACACCCCAAGGTATTCAATGAGGGGCCTGGCGAGTTCATAGAAATTTTTTTTTGGCATAAGTTAGCGGAAATTTTTTATTTATTTATTTTTCTTACAAAGTCTCACTTTCCGCTAACTTGGGACAAAAATTTCAATCTTTCATGGACTCAATATGCCCCTCAGCGAATACCTTGGGGTGTCTTCTTTCCAAAATGGGGTCAGTTGTGGGTATTTGTACTGCCCTGGCATTTGAGGGTCTCCGCAATCATTACATGTATGGCCAGCATTAGGAGTTTCTGCTATTCTCCTTATATTGAGCATACAGGTAATGAGATTTTTTTTTCCGTTCAGCCTCTGGGCTGAAAGAAAAAAATGAACGGCACAGATGTCTTCATTCGCATCGATCAATGTGGATGAAAAAATCTCTGCCCAAAAAAAAAAAGGAGGGGAAAGGCGTCTGCCAGGACATAGGAGCTCCGCCCAACATCCATACCCACTTAGCTCGTATGCCCGATTCAATCGATGTGGATGAATAAATCATTGCCGGGATTTTTTTATTTTTTTTATATACAAAGTGTTTGCCAAAGCATAGGAACACCGCCTCCTCCTCAGCTCATATGCCTCGGCAAACGTATCTTTTACTGCAGAGGAGAAATCTCGTCTTGCAGCGCCGCATACACCGACTTGTGTGTAATCTGACAGCAGCGCAATGCTTCTGTCAGAATGCACATCAGTGCTGCAGCTAGTCGATCGGTTGGTCCACCTGGAAGGTAAAAAAAAAACAAAACAAAAAAACAGGCCGCAACGCAACAATTTTATTAACTTTTGAACAGAACATATAAACTTTAACTTTTTGAACTGAACAACCTTTTTGCTTACTGGTGATTTTTTTTTTTTTTTTTTACCTTTATAGGACAAACCTCTCCTTGCCCAAAGATGTGGCGAAGTACATTATGCACTTTATCCCAGGTGAAAGGAGAGGTTTGCAGCAGCTGTATGTGAATGGGCCCTAATAGCCCTGTGTGCCTGTCCTGGTGAGATGTGATCCCTATGCTAGGTGTACCTGTGTGTGGTACTTCCGGAAACACTCCCCTAAGCATAGGGCAGGGTGGTCAGGACAGTCAGGACAGAAATAGCGGGTGTCACGCCTTATTCCACTCCTGCTACAGACACGACATCTTTTTCGGGGTGACGGTTGGGTTAGGTACCGGCAACGACATTGGGGAAATGTCGCTCGTGTAGACGGCTAACTACACTGGTGGATGGGGCCACGGAACCTCCTGGGTACAGGAGGTTCTCGATGATCTCTTCCTGAAATTTGAGGAAGGATCCTGTTCTCCCAGCCTTACGGTAGAGAACAAAACTATTATACAGAGCCAATTGAATCAAATATACAGACACCTTCTTATACCAGCGTCTGGTTCTGCGGGACACTAAATACGGAGACAACATCTGGTCATTGAAGTCCACCCCTCCCATGTGAAGGTTATAGTCGTGGACTGAGAGGGGCTTTTCAATGACACGCTTTGCTCGCTCAATTTGGATTGTCGTGTCTGCGTGAATGGAGGAGAGCATGTAAACGTCACGCTTGTCTCTCCATTTCACCGCGAGCAGTTCTTCGTTACACAAGGCAGCCCTCTCCCCCCTTGCAAGACCGGTGGTAACGAGCCGTTGGGGGAAGCCCGCGCGACTAGTTCGCGCGGTGCCACAGGCGCCAATCTGTTCTAGAAACAAATGCCTAAGAGGGCCACACTTGTGTAGAAATTGTCCACATAAAGATGGTACCCCTTGCCGAATAAGGGTGACACCAAGTCCCAGACTGTCTTCCCACTGCTCCCCAGGTAGTCAGGGCAACCGACCGGCTCCAGGGTCTGATCTTTTCCCTCATAGACACGAAATTTGTGGGTATAGCCTGTGGCCCTTTCACAGAGCTTATACAATTTGACCCCATACCGGGCGCGCTTGCTTGGGATGTATTGTTTGAAGCCAAGGCGCCCGGTAAAATGTATTAGGGACTCGTCTATGCAGATGTTTTGCTCTGGGGTATACAAATCTGCAAATTTCTGGTTGAAATGGTCTATGAGGGGCTGAATTTTGTGGAGCCGGTCAAAAGCTGGGTGGCCTCTGGGACGGGAGGTGGTGTTGTCGCTAAAGTGCAGGAAACGCAGGATGGTCTCAAATCGTGTTCTGGACATAGCAGCAGAGAACATGGGCATGTGATGAATTGGGTTCGTGGACCAATATGACCGCAATTCATGCTTTTTAGTTAGACCCATGTTGAGGAGAAGGCCCAGAAAATTTTTAATTTCGGAAACTTAGACTGGTTTCCACTGGAAAGGCTGGGCATAAAAGCTTCCCGAGTTGGCGGTTATAAATTGTGTGGCATACCGATTTGTTTCTGCCACAACTAAGTCTAAGAGCTCCGCAGTCAAGAACAGCTCAAAAAATCCCAGGGCCGAACCGATCTGAGCTGTCTCAACCCGAACTCCAGACGCCCAGTGAAAGGGGGAACTACAGGTGCGGCTGAAGTTGGGGACTGCCAATCAGGGTTTGCCAGCACCTCAGGGATTCTAGGGGTTTTACGGGCCCGTCTTTGCGGTGGCTGCGACGGGGTAACTACTGCACGTGCCACCGTACCAGCTTCAACTGCCCTTCTGGTGCTCGCCACTTCACCATGTTGTACGGCAGTGCTGGTACTAGGTCCAGGATGGGCTGCGCTGCTGGTATATGCCTCACCACGTAATCCGACTGCGCCAGCCCCACTCTGCTGCCCTTGAAGCGGATCCTGCGCAACCTGTGGTCTAGCGACATGGGGCCGGGTACGCCTGGTGCTATCAGGGACCTCAGCCTCCTCGTCCGAACTTTGGGTCAGAGTGCCACTGCTTTCTACAGGTTCATATTCTGACCCGCTAGATTCATCAGATGAGGGTTCCCATTCCTCATCCGACTGGGTCAGAAGCCTGTAGGCCTCTTCAGAAGAATACCCCCTGTTTGACATTTGGGCAACAAAATTTAGGGGTATTCCCTGAGACTACCCAAGAAAAAAAGCAAGCATGTCTTACAAATGGGAGGCTAGCGAAGTACCGGAGGCCGCTGCGGTTGATAAAAAATATCAAAACTGATTTTTTTATTGCCGCATCGCGCGTAAAGTGAATGTTCAGTGATCAAAAAATAATAATTTTTGTCACTGCGGTGGGGCGGGCGTGGGTGAACGCACGTGTGGGCGACCGATCAGGCCTGATCGAGCAAACACTGCATTTTGGGTGGAGGGCGAACTAAAGTGACACTAATACTATTATAGATCTGACCGTGATCAGTTTTGATCACTTACAGATACTATAAAAGTACAAATGCTGATTAGCGATACGCTAATCAGCGAATAAGGGACTGCGGTGCGGTGGGCTGGGCGCTAACTGATCCAGCCACTTAACCGCAGCATCCGAATCTTCAAAGAACACAGCGGTTCCAAACGCCACCACCCTGAGCCTGGCCGGGAACATCATGGAATATTGGACTTGCAAGTCTCTCAGCCTCCTTTCAATCTCCACAAAGCGAGCTCTCTTCTTTTGTACATCCGACGAATAATCTGGGAACAGAGACACCTGAACCCCGTTGATTTTCAAATCAGGGTGAGACCTCGCAGCCCTCAGTATAGTGTCCCTGTCGCGGTAGTGCAGGAGTTTAGCAAGTATTGGGCGTGGCGGACGCCCTGGAGGCAAGGACCGGGTGGGGACCCGATGTGCTCGTTCAACCGCATAAAGTGCAGAGAGTCCATTATCACTGAATTTTTCCGCAAGCCATTTTTCAATAAATTCTGTAGCCTCTGGGCCTTCAGACTTCTCAGGTATTCCCACTAGCCTAATATTATTGCGGTGGGAGCGGTTTTCAAGGTCGTCGGTTTTTGCATAAAGCGCCGCTATGTCCTTAGACGCCGCCCGGCTCTCTCTCTGTAGGGTAACGGCCCCATCCTCCAGATCCGAGACCCTCCTCTCTACCTCTGAGGTGCGTTCAGCTACCTTATGCAGGTCATGACGAATAATGGAGATATCAGCTTTTAGGCTTCCAATATTAATATTCATGGATTGGAGGGTGACATTACAGGTAGCAATAGCAGCCATTATATCCTTTAAGGTAGGCTCAGGGGCATTGATCTCTGGCAGACTCTTCACATTACTGCACAGGCTAGTGCACGCCCCCCCCCCCCCCCCTCTTGCTGGCCGAGGGGCTGCTGCTCATCAGCATAGGGGCCATCCTGCTCCCCTATGCCCTCATGCACTGGTGCCAGGGCGTCATCTCCTTCTCCCCACTCATGGTTTGGGGACTGATGGGGCTTGTGAGCGAAGCGCTCCTGACTCCCCGCCGCCCGCAGGTCAGGCCAGTCCTCCTCCTCGGCGCCATCTTGGAAGCGGCTCTCCATCTCATGTCGGCTCGACGTTTTGCCCCTTTTCGCCGGCATGTCACTTGAAAAGTGCACCGGACCGCTGCCAGAATAAGTCCCCCGCTTCTCCTGCTGAATTCAGCTCAAAACGCCACCGCTGTGCGGATAAAATACAGGATTTTTGCCGGAGCTGGTGCGCCGTGCGTCCTACTCCATGCGCCGCTAGGCTCCGCCCCCCTTCAAAGGCCTATTTAATCGCCAGCAACTCTCTATTACCAACATCATCATTTCTTTCGGCAGAAGAGAGTTTTTTTTAAAAAAAACACAAGGGCACCATTTGCTAGGAGAAGGACTCTGCGACAAAACTGCTCCGACTCCCACTTCTGACGCGTCAACCTCCACAATAAAAGGCTGAGACATCAGGTTGCACCAGAATGGGAGCAGAAGCGAAACATTTCTTTATTGCAGAAAAAGCATGTAATGCCTCTTCAGACCAGACTGAGAAATCCACACCTTTCTTGGTTATATCGGTCAAAGGCTTGATAACAGTAGAATAATTCAGGATACATTTTCTGTAGTAATTAGTAAACCCCAAAAACCGCATCAGCGCTTTCTGATTCTCAGGTCGATCCCACTCCAATACTGCATGGACCTTTTCGGGGTCCATACGAAAACCTGAGGAAGAAAGCAGGTAACCCAGGAACTGCAGCTCCTGAACAGCAAACACACATTTTTCTAAGACCGGAAGTGTAAGTAATAGACACGCGGCACTCACCAGGGTCGATTAGATGCTTTTATTTTGCGATGCAGCAAAGTAGACTTGTGTGCACTGGCTGGGGAGCGGACAGGTCCAGGTGTGTCAAGCGGTGACGGCCGTTTCGCGCATATAACTTATTCTCCCAGAGGATCAGTATTACTTGTCTTAAATGATGCTGATGAGTTTCCATATCGGGCAAATAAATTAGTATGTCATCGAGGTAAATAACAACAATGGGATGGGATGGACAAAGGAAGAAGAGATCCTGAAGGCCAAGTATGATTCACCTTAGCACGTGCACAGGTCTCACAGGCTGCCACATAACCCTCCATACCTTTATGTAAACCTGGACACCAGAATCTCTGGGAAATAAGATCCACAGTGGATCTGCTCCCAGGGTGTCCTGCAAGGACAGTATCATGATGTTTCTTGAACACCTTGTGCCGAAGCCCATAAGGAACAAACAACCTCCCTGGAGGACAGGAATCAGGTGCCTCACCTTGAGCTTCCAACACCTCTGCCTCAAGTTCGGGATAACAAGCGGAAACCACCACCCCATCAGCCAAAATCCGAGCAGGATCCTCCGAATCCCCCCCAGGAAAGCTATGCGACAAAGCATCCGCCTTGACGTTTTTGACCCCAGGGCGATAAGTGACCACAAAGTTAAATCCGGTAAAAAACAATGACCATCTGGCCTCCCTTGGGTTCAGACGCTTCACCGATTGCGGGTAAGCCAGATTCTTATGATCAGTAATTACCATAATGGGATGAATCGCTCCTTCTAACCAATGATGCCATTCTTCAAAGGCCAATTTAATCGCCAGAAACTCTCTATTACCAACATCATCATTTGTTTCGGCAGAAGAGGTTTTCTTTAAAAAACCACAAGGGCAGCATTTGCCAGGAGAAGGACTCTGCGACAAAACTGCTCCGACTCCCACTTCTGACGCGTCAACCTCCACAATAAAAGGCTGAGACATCAGGTTGCACCAGAATGGGAGCAGAAGCGAAACATTTCTTTATTGCAGAAAATGCAGAAAAAGCATGTAATGCCTCTTCAGATCAGATGAGAAATCCACACCTTTCTTGGTGTAATTCAGGATACATTTTCTGTAGTAATTAGTAAACCCCAAAAACCGCATCAGCGCTTTCTGATTCTCAGGTCGATCCCACTCCAATACTGCATGGACCTTTTCGGGGTCCATACGAAAACCTGAGGAAGAAAGCAGGTAACCCAGGAACTGCAGCTCCTGAACAGCAAACACACATTTTTCTAACTTAGCATATAACTTATTCTCCCAGAGGATCAGTATTACTTGTCTTAAATGATGCTGATGAGTTTCCATATCGGGCGAATAAATTAGTATGTCATCGAGGTAAATAACAACAAACCTCCCCACCAAATGATGAAAAATGTCATTGATAAAGTGCTGAAAGACTGCCGAGGCATTAGTCAACCCTAAGGGCATGACCAAGTTCTCAAAGTGGCCCTCAGGGGTATTTAAGGCCATCTTCCATTCGTCCCCTTCCTTGATTCTTATCAGATTATAAGCCCCTCTTAAATCCAACTTGGAAAACAACTTGGCTCCGACAATCTGATCAAATAAATCCGGGATCAAAGGAAGGGGATATGGATCACGGACAGTGATACGATTTAGCTCCCGGAAGTCTAAACACGGTCTAAGCGTCCCATCTTTTTTTTTTTTTTTTTTTTACGAAAAAGAAGCCGGCAGCCACCGGTGACTTAGATGGTCTAATATGTCCGTTTGCCAAACTCTCGGTAATATACTTTTGCATAGCTACTCTTTCGGGTTGGGAAAGATTATACAACTTTTGGCGATTTAGCTCCGGGGATAAGGTTGACCGGACAATCATACTCTCGGTGAGGGGGTAACTCTTGATCTCCACCCTCAGAGAATACATCAGGAAAATCTGAATGAAACCACAAAAAGTGACGCGCCGAGACAGTTGTCTATACATAAATCACTCTAATTTCTGATCTGTCTTGCTTGCCAATCTTTGGTAGGATTATGTCTGGTCAACCATGGTAAACCTAGCACTAGAGGGGCAGGCAAACCCTTTAGTACAAAACAAGAAATGGACTCAACATGGGAATCACCCACCCTCAAATGAATATCATGCACCATATGAGTCAGACACTTTTGTGAGAGAGGGGTGGAATCAATAGCAAACACAGATATCCCCTTGTTTAATGTGCTTGTTTTAAAACCATGACTCTGAACGAACTGATAGTCCACAAGGTTAACTCCTGCCCCACTGTCAACAAATACTTCCAATTCAATATTTTCAGAGTCTAGCGCCACCATGGAAGGCAGGAGAAATCGGGATTCTACCGGTAAAAGACAAAAATACCTTCTCCGACTCCCCACCCACACTGCAAAGAGTAAAAGAACTAGACCTATTAATTACAACCTTTTTTTTTCTTTTACACCTTGAGGTTTAAAATAAGGACATAAGTTGTCCTTCCTTATCACAGAAGAAACAAAGTCTTCTCTGAACCCTGAAGTTACTATTACCAGGGCATGAAGAGACCTGTCCCAATTGCATAGGCTCATCACCAGACATGAGCTCGAGTGTCTCTGTACCCCGCAGGACAGAAGAGGCTGATTCCCCATATGGTAGTGCATCCTGAGTGAGGGGAACTCTTGCATCTCTCTCTCAGGCGTCTATCAATTCGTATGGCCAGGGACATAGCCGACTCAAAAGAATCAGGGTTTTCGTGGAATGCTAGGGCGTTTTTTTGTCTCTCAGACAGCCCTTGACAGAATTGACTATGGAGTGCTGGGTCAATCCACTCCGAATCAGTCGCCCATCTCCTAAATTCAGAGCAATATGACTCTGCAGAATGTTCTCCTTGACTCAAACTACGCAGCTCAGATTCGGCCAGAGAAACCCGGTCTGGGTCATCATAAATAAGGCCCAGGGCTCTGAAAAATTCATCCACCGATCGGAGGGATTAGGAACCGATCGGTAGAGAAAAGGCCCAAGACTGAGCTTCAGATTCTCTGAACCGAACAAAATGATCACTCCCCCCAGAAAACCTATCTGGGAGGGCGACTTTAGGTTCAAGGCTGCCCTGGTTCCCACTGACGGAACCCGACGCCTGAGAATTCCGAAACTGTGCAACTGAATTACGGAGGTCAGCTACCTCCAAAGATAAACCCTGCATGCGATTCACCAATGCATTAACATTATCAATATCTGCACAAAGCAAGGAAAATAATGATGGTAGGGGTGGTTGATAATGTCACGGCAAGTGGGGATAAGAGGAACACCAAGTAAACAAACAGCAACAGGTAAACAGACTAGGCCCCAAAGCTAGGGTGGAAGGAATGGTAACCTCCTAACAATCCCTGAGCCTCTCCCTGACAGCCGATACCTTCCACCGTGAAGGAACCAGCGTCTCCCAGAGACTTAGCAGCAAAACACGCACAAAGGAGAAAACAGGAGGACTTAGCTTGAGACAAGCGGGAAGAAGAGGATCCACAAACTACCAGTATAGAACTCCAGAAGGAAAATATCAACCACAAAGTCAGCAGTAAGAGGCAGACTTAAATAGGGCCTCTAAAACATCTAACGAGCAGAACCTGTGGAGAGGTGGGATCCTGCCCACAACAACAAACAGAAAGTAAACAAATAAAGACGTGTCAGATAGACTCACGTGCTGCAAATCTATCCGATCTTCTCAGATCTCTCACAGACCAGGCAGTGACAGGGAGCAGCACATTGTGACAAAAAGGATATAACCAATTATAAAAGATCATGGTCAATGAAAAGGGGCATGTCATTGGCCCCCCCAAAAGTTTCTTACTTTGTCTTCTTGGAAGCCACTTTATAAAAGTTGTCAAACAGGTATTCTATACAGTGGCAAACTTTACCACCAAACAAACCGGGCAAAGGACCAATGGGTGACCTGCAGTTGGCTGAAATATTGTCACAACCAGACAGCTGAGAAGCTCTGACAGAGGCCTTTCAGAACCTCCTCCTTGAGTTCTCTTTGTTGTGCTGTTCAGTTCCTCATCTCGTTAGCCTCTCTCAGCTGTCATGGAGTTGGACTGATTGCTTCCCTTTAAATCCCTCCCCATGGTGCATTGCTGGGCGGCTTATACTTCTTCCTGGAGTGTGTGTGCATGCTGATCTTGTTTTCCTGTCTGCTACAAAGTTAAGTGCTGAACATTTATCTGTTATTTTCTGTTTGCTGGATCCCAGGTGACCCTGACTCCCTCCGTGTCTGGAGTAGGGAGCCGGTGGCCGTGTCCCCTCACTATTGTAGGGTGTTCAGGGGTTATATAGTCGAGGTACGTGGATATGCAAACCTCCACCTTTCGGATCTTTGCATAGGCTGAGCAGCCAGGGATAGTCTCAGGTCTTGTGCAGGGGTCTCCCTTTTGGTTCCTTAGCTTTGGATCCACTCAGTCATATATGCATGTTGCTTTGTCTTGTTTCCTGTACACCGTCCGTGACATTATAAGCCGCCAAAACCGTCTCAAGCATGGATCCGGTTTTTACTTTTGGCTGAACGCTTCCAGGGTCTTTCATTGGAGGTAGCTGATCTCCGTAAGACTTTTTCTCAGCTTCAAGTGACCAGTTCAGCTTGCGTTCATGGAGTTTGTTCTGAGCCTAAGATCTCGCTCCCGGATACGTTCTCCGGGGGTAGTGAGAATTTTGTGCGTTTTAGAGAGGCTTGCAAACTCCATTTTCGCCTTCTTCCCCATTCCTCTGGTGATGAGGAACGGAGGGTGGGGATCATTATATCGCTGCTCAGAGGTAACGCTCAGTCCTGGGCCTTTTCGCTGCCGGAGGGGGCACGGCCTCTCCGTTCTAGTGGATGAATTCTTTTTAGCCCTGGGTCAGATATATGATGATCCGGATCGTATTGCTCTGGCTGAGTCTAGACTACGTCTATTATGCCAGGGTAAACAATCCGCAGAAATATACTGCTCAGAATTTCGGAGATGGGCAGTTGATACTGGTTGGAATGATGCTGCACTCCGAAGTCAATTTTGCCATGGTCTTTCAGAGGGATTGAAAGATGCATTTGCCTTTCATGAGAGGCCTTTTCTTTGGACTCTGCTATGTCTCAGGCCGTTCGTATTGACAGGCGTCTTAGAGAGAGAGGAGAGATGTCCCCTTCCTGTCATACTCAGTCCCAGGACAGTGCAGCGGTCCCATTCTGTGCGCAGGGGTCTCAGTCGCTGTCAGCCCCTTCTGAGCAGGAGCCCATGCAGCTGGGGTTGATTGCTTCTGACAATAGAAGATTCAGCTCGCATGGGAGGGTTTGTTTTTGTTGTGGAGGTATAAATCATTTGGCAAATATTTGTCCCTCTAGGAGATTCAGGCAGTTTTCTGGGAGTAATAAAGAAACAAACAGGAAAAAATCTTTTAAAAATGTTCCGTCTGTTACTATTGGCAGGGTTGAGGCGGAGATTGAAGGTTTTCCGTTTGCTTGTAGTTCCCGTTTTGTCCTGCCGGCTAGGGTGGCGCTAGAGAGCAAGAACATTTTTTGTGAGATTTTTGTGGATAGTGGAGCAGCGGTCAATCTCATTGATAATCAATTTGCGATAACTCATGGTTTCCAAGTGCGCACTTTGGGAAAGGATATTCCTGTTTTTGCTATTGATTCCGCTCCACTTTCTCAGAAATCATTAAAGGGCATAGTTCACAATATCCGTTTAATTGTGAGTGATGCTCATGTTGAGGATGTGTCATGTTTCGTCCTTAGCGGATTACCTACCCCTCTAGTGTTGGGGCTACCCTGGCTCACTAAACATAACCCCACCATTGATTGGCAAGCGAGGCAAATAAATGGTTGGGGTGACTTTTGCAGAGAGAATTGCCTCACGACATCTGTTTCTGAGGTTGCTACTAATACTGTACCATCTTTTCTCTCTGAATTTTCGGATGTCTTCTCTGAGAGTGGAGTTCAGGATTTGCCCCGCACAGGGAGTACGATTGCCCTATTAATCTCATCCCAGGCGCCAAATTGCCTAAATCTCGTTTATACAATCTTTCCCAACCTGAGAGGATCGCTATGCGTGCTTATATCTCTGAGGGTCTGAGAAAAGGACACATACGACCCTCGAAGTCACCTGTTGCCGCTGGTTTTTTCTTTGTTAAGAAAAAAGATGGTTCTTTAAGACCTTGTCTGGATTTCAGGGAGCTGAACAGTATCACTATTCGTGACCCTTATCCGCTTCCTCTGATCCCGGACCTGTTTAACCAGGTTGTTGGGGCTAAAGTCTTTTCCAAATTAGATCTAAGAGGGGCATACAACCTGGTCAGGGTCAGAGAAGGGGACGAATGGAAGACGGCCTTCAATACTCCTGAGGGCCATTTTGAGAATTTGGTTATGCCTTTTGGTTTGATGAATGCCCCAGCCGTTTTTCAGCATTTCGTGAACAGCATTTTTATCATTTGATGGGAAAATTTGTATTAGTGTATTTGGATGACATTTTGATTTTTTCTCCTGATTTCAAAACTCATAAGGAACATTTACGTGAGGTCTTGCTCATCCTGCGGGAGAATAAATTATATGCGAAACTGGAAAAATGTGTGTTTGCGGTTCCAGAAATTCAATTTCTGGGGTTTCTTCTCTCCGCTTCTGGTTTTCGCATGGACCCCGAGAAGGTCCGCGCTGTGCTTGAGTGGGAGCTTCCTGAGAATCAGAAGGCGCTGATGCGTTTTTTGGGCTTTGCCAATTATTACAGGAAGTTTATTTAGAATTATTCCTCTATTGTTAAACCACTCACTGATATGACCAGAAAGGGGGTAGATTTTTCTTCTTGGTCAGTAGAGGCGCGTAAGGCTTTTTCTAATATCAAGGAGAGTTTTGCTTCCGCTCCCATCTTGGTGCAACCTGATATTTCTTTACCCTTCATAGTTGAGGTTGATGCTTCTGAGGTGGGTGTGGGGGCGGTCTTGTCTCAGGGTTCCTCTCCTGCCAAACGTCGACCGTGTGCCTTTTTCTCGAAAAAACTCCCCTCCGCAGAGAGAAATTACGATGTGGGAGATAGGGAATTGTTGGCCATTAAGTTGGCTTTTGAGGAATGGCGCCATTGGCTAGAGGGAGCCAGACACCCTATTACCGTATTTACTGACCATAAAAATCTGGCCTACTTGGAGTCAGCCAAGCGTCTGAACCCGAGACAGGCCAGATGGTCTTTGTTCTTTTCTAGGTTTAATTTTGTGGTCACGTTCCGCCCTGGAGTTAAGAATGTGAAGGCAGATGCCCTGTCACGTTGTTTTCCGGGAGGCGGGAATTTTGAAGACCCGGGTCCCATTTTGGCTGAAGGTGTGGTGGTCTCTGCTCTTTTTTCTGAATTGGAGGCAGAGGTGCAGGCAGCCCAGTCAGAGGCTCCTGATCTTTGTCCTCCTGGGAGGTTGTTTGTGCCTCTCACTTTAAGACACAAGATTTTTAAGGAACACCACGATACGGTCCTTGCTGGGCACCCGGGGGCAAGAGCCACACTGGATCTCATCGCTCAGAGATTCTGGTGGCCTGCGCTTCGTAAGTCGGTTGAGGGTTTTGTGGCAGCCTGCGAGACTTGCGCTCGTGCTAAAGTCCCTCATTCACGGCCATCAGGTCCTCTCCTTCCCTTACCCATTCCTTCCCGTCCTTGGACACATCTGTCCATGGACTTTATAACGGACCTGCCTTGTTCCTTGGGGAAGACTGTGATTCTGGTGGTGGTGGACCGTTTTAGTAAAATGGTGCATTTCATCCCTTTTCCTGGTTTGCCCAATGCTAAGACGCTGGCGCAGGCATTTATTGATCACATTGTCAAATTGCACGGTATTCCTTCAGACATAGTCTCTGATAGGGGCACGCAGTTTGTTTCCAGATTCTGGAAGGCTTTCTGTTCTCGCTTGGGGGTTCGGTTGTCATTCTCTTCTGCTTTCCACCCGCAGTCGAATGGCCAGACAGAGCGCGTCAATCAGAATCTGGAGACATATCTGCGCTGTTTTGTGGCGGAGAATCAAGAGGATTGGTGTTCTTTTTTGTCCCTTGCTGAGTTTGCTTTAAATAACCGTCGTCAGGAGTCCTCTGATAAGTCGCCATTTTTTGGTGCATATGGGTTTCATCCGCAGTTTGGGACTTTCTCGGGAGAGGGGTCTTCTGGTTTACCTGATGAGGACAGATTCTTCTCGTCTTTGTCATCTATTTGGCAAAAGATTCAGGATAATCTAAAGAGCATGAGTGAGAGATATAAGCGTGTGGCAGATAAGAGACGTGTGCTTGGTCCGGACCTGAATGTTGGTGATCTGGTGTGGTTGTCTACCAAGAATATCAAATTGAAGGTTCCCTCCTGGAAGTTGGGTCCTAGGTTTATTGGGCCTTACAAAATCCTGTCTGTCATCAATCCTGTTGCCTACCGTCTTGATCTTCCTCAGACTTGGAAGATCCATAATGTTTTTCATAAGTCCTTATTGAAACCTTATGTTCAACCCATTGTACCCTCGCCTTTGCCTCCTCCTCCGATTATGGTTGATGGGAATCTTGAATTTCAGGTCTCTAGGATTGTGGATTCTCGTCTTGTTCGCGGTTCTCTTCAGTACCTTGTTCATTGGGAGGGTTATGGTCCTGAGGAGAGGATGTGGGTCCCAGTGACGGACATTAAGGCCTCTCGTCTCATCAGGGCTTTCCATAGGTCCCATCCTGAGAAGGTGGGCTCTGAGTGTCCGGAGTCCACTCGTAGAGGGAGGGGTACTGTCACAACCAGACAGCTGAGAAGCTCTGACAGAGGCCTTTCAGAACCTCCTCCTTGAGTTCTATTTGTTGTGCTGTTCAGTTCCTCATCTCGTTAGCCTCTCTCAGCTGTCATGGAGTTGTACTGATTGCTTCCCTTTAAATCCCTCCCCATGGTGCATTGCTGGGCGGCTTATACTTCTTCCTGGAGTGTGTGTGCATGTTGATCTTGTTTTCCTGTCTGCTACAAAGTTAAGTGCTGAACATTTATCTGTTATTTTCTGTTTGCTGGATCCCAGGTGACCCTGACTCCCTCCGTGTCTGGAGTAGGGAGCCGGTGGCCGTGTCCCCTCACTATTGTAGGGTGTTCAGGGGTTATATAGTCGAGGTATGTGGATATGCAAACCTCCACCTTTCGGATCTTTGCATAGGCTGAGCAGCCAGGGATAGTCTCAGGTCTTGTGCAGGGGTCTCCCTTTTGGTTCCTTAGCTTTGGATCCACTCAGTCATATATGCATGTTGCTTTGTCTTGTTTCCTGTACACCGTCCGTGACAAATATATGACTAACGGGGCAGACATACCACCTGTGTATCCGTATCATCTTCACAGTGGCCCGGGGAAGGAGCAGTAGCAGAAGTTCCTGGACTGCACTGCTAAACTGAGAGTGGTGCTCAGCAGTACAATGGGCTGTAGCATACTATAGCTATGTGATGGGGGCTCCCGAACCTCCATCCAGGTTTTGCAACGGAGTCCTCTTTTTCTGTGGCTCCATGCTCAAACATTGACATTGGACTCCATGAGTGCACCCTACAGCAACTGCACTGATTGAGGCTGGCTCTCACGCTCAGTCACTAGAGTCAAGCCGACATCCCTCTCTGTGACTGGAGCGTGGGTCTGACGTCAGCTACTCATTTTATGCTGAGCCAATATGGCGGTGAGTGAATTGCTTGCATCATCGCACTCAGCGGGACATCGTTCAAGTGACTGACTGAGAATTAGAGAAGAAAGTCAGGGCCGTACGCAGCTGATTATTATTTTTTGGGGTGAAAAGTCAAAGTAACAAAAAAAATTTATGGCATGAAAAAATGAAACTGGTCAGATTAATAAAAAATGTAAATATAAACTAAAGCATCATGTAGACATATACTATACATACATATATTTTTTACAACCAAGTACAGTAAGCAAAGTTTTAGGGTACCTGCACATAGGTGGCGGTTTATGTTGTGGTAAGTCCTTAACAAAATTCACATGCGTTGGCGTTGCTGTGGATTACCCACTGAAAGGAGTGAAACTCCCTAGTGAAAATTGGCGCAATTAACCAACATGCTGCCATTTTCAAGAATCCAATTTCAGGTCAATTAGATTTGTTAAATAAATTTTAACTTTGAAAATTATAATTTTTTTTTTTTAGATCACCATATTCTGAACCCAATAACTTTTTTTATAGTTCTATCTACTGAAAAATAGGGGCTCATTTTTTGCGGGACGATCTGTAGTTTTTATTGATACCCTTTTGGAGTGTGTGTGACGTTTTGATCACATTTTATTACTTTTTTGGGGGTAAGAGAAGCAATGAAAAAAAAATTCAAATTGCCCATTTTGACCCTTTTTTCCGTTATGCCATTTGCCGTATTGAAAAAATATTTTTAGATTTTAATAGTACGGTAGTTTTCAGACATGGTGATGCCCATGATGTTTATTATTTTATTTTATTTTTTTACTTTTTTATGATTTTGAAGCTCGTATTTGAGCCTACAAAATGCATTATTTTTTAAATTCTGAACAATCATGGGTCTTTTAGACCCATTATTTGTACAGAATTGCTCATTTCTTATGTTGGTCTGTCACCTGCCGGCCACGGGTTAAACTCCTCCAATTACATGGTAACTACTAATAACGAAGATGTTTCAAACAATGGTACATCCCATATATGTGGAACCACAATAATGGTAGCTAGTAACTCCCCTATGCTGGCCAATACTAAACTACTAAAGCAGCAAACAATTTGAAACCAGTAATATACAAAGTAGGACGCTGCCCACCATGCACCTACCCCTGCATATGGTCATACCCAGGAATGCCTCGATGCACATTTCACAGGGGTAAGTGTATGGTGGGCCGCCTCCTATTTTGGTGAAGTTAATTGATAAAAGGACTATTTGTAATAAGGACTGTTAATTGGGTGTTGTTGAAGTGTTCATTGTGACTTCTAGAGGTAGACTCACACCATTTATGCAATTATTGGTCTTTGAGAAGCTGGATGGTCCATTCACCAAATCTCGGAGAGAGTTAGATGAGAGGTTTCTCTAGTGGATTGGTGGTGTGGACTGTGATCTGAGGAGGGCACACACATGTAGCGAGGGTCAAGACAGATGAACACCAAGACAGCCAATATAGTTTTGTGATATGCTATATCACCAGCCTTATGTCCAGGATATTGTGGAACCAGTCCTACTGCCTTTTTTGACTCAGTAGATGTGGTCTTCCAACAAGATAACTCCTACACTACACAACATGCTCTTCAGGGTATCCAACAGCTCCTCAGGCCAGCTCTATCTCCAGATCTCTCTCCCATGAAAAATATCTGGGACTGCATCATGGGTTAATGGATCTCCCATGCACAACCACCTTAGGTGAATTAAGGGTCCAAGTGGAAAGAGCTTGGAATGACATACCACTGGAGGAGATTCAGCATCTGTATGACCATCACCATGCCAGAGTGGCAGCCTGTGTGAAAGCAATGGGAGATGCCACCCAGTATTAATGTGACCCTGCCTCATCATATACCCTACTGCAGAACCCAAAATAAAGGGGGCATCACCTCGTTTATGTGATCATTGACCAAGCACCACAAGCAGTTTATACTTTGTCAATCTCTGCTCAATCACATTAAAGGGGTTCTCTGGGCATTTACTAGTGATGACCTATCCTCAGGACAGGTCATCAATATCAGATCGGCGGGGATCCGACACTCCGCTGATCAGCTGTATGAAGGGAAGAAACGAGCAGTGTGCACGTTCTGTCTCCAGTCTCTCTTCCTGCTGCTGCAATGTCTATGGCAGAACATCGGCGAGCAGGAAGGGAGACCGCGCACTGCACGCGCCTTCTCTTCATACAGCTGATCTTCGGTGGTGCTGGGTGACGGACTCCCGCTGATATATTGATGCCCTATACTGAGGATAAATCATCAATATCAAAAGCCCGGAGAACCCCTTTAAGTTTTTCAGGTGTTCATTTTTTATTTTTTTTCTGCTGGTGTCATTTGCCGGTAAGGGTCCATTCACACGTCGGATCCGCAATACACCCAACTGGCACCCCCAATAGAACTGCCTATTCTTGTCCGCAATTGCGGACAATTTTTATAATGATAGTCTATAGTGTCGCACTGCAACATGCCTCGACGCGATCTTGGATAGATGTCACATGTCACAGTGCGACACCATAGACTATCATTGTAAAAATTGTCGCCCAATATTGGTGCAAGAAAATGTCGCTCAACACGTTGTGTAGCCCTAGGCGGAATTTAAAGTTTTTTTTTTCCATTTCCATTCAACAAGTAATTTTTTTCTGTAAGGGGTTGTTCACCCATGGGGACCTTTTCTGCAACCCCCCCCCCCCCCCCAGTGTGGCCAGGCGCACAGTGGGAATCATACTTACCTGATCCCCATCAGGTGCCACAGTCCTAGCTCTCCCTGCGTCAACATCTGGTTTGCCGCGGGTCACGTGACATGGCTGTGACCAGTCATTGGCTGCAGTGGCCACGTGAAAGGGAATGGTGACGCAGGGAGACAGGCGGCTCCTGAGGGGGAGCGATGGGGAGTCAGAACCCACCGTCAGGGATCAGGTAAGTATGACTCCATCTGTGGGCTCTGCAGAAGAGGTCCCCAGAAGTGAACAACCCCTTAAAAGGTCCTTACGTTTAAAGGGGTTGTCTCACATCGGCAAATAGCATTTTTTATGTAGAGAAAGTTATTACAAGGCACTAACCATGGAAACGAGCAGTGTATAATGTGATGGAAAAATGAATCCAGCCACCAAAGGAAGAAATATGGACATTCACAATACATTAGTAAGTGCCTTGTATTAACTTCCTCTACATAATAAATGCTATTTGCTGAAGTGAGACAAGTCCTTAATGATGCCTTTACAAAATTGGCAAAAAAAAAGAGCTCTCCTACAGCTCGGCTGTATGAGGAGGAAAAAACAGAACAAAAAAATGGCTATGACATTAATACAGACATTAAAAGCAGCTGTAGGAACTCTGCTGTAGTTTAAGAGATAGAATGCGTATAACATAGCAACCAATCAGATCCCAGCTCTTAAAAAATCTTTTATAATATGAAAGCAACAATCTGATTGGTAGCCATAGGCAGCTCCTCCCTTCCGATTTCCCCCCCACCCGGTGTAGCGTTATACTACCCTACCTCGTGAGATTTCCCTACCCTCTGACTTCCTGTCGCATTAGCGATGACGTCGGGAGCCGTGCCTTACATTTCACCATCTGCGCATGCCCAAAAGGACACGCTACTGAAAATCTCACGGCTGAATTGAGCAGCACAGCGGGAACCTGCGCATGTGTCGGGGAGCCGAGGTAGGGAAATATCACGGGTCATTGTGCAAGCGCGGTTAAATTATTAAAAGCCACCCGATATACGCGCCTGCGCAATGTGGTGGTAGGGAAAAATTACATCCCAGTGCGCAAGCGCCGAGGGTAAGTATGACTATCCATGCCAAAAGCACTTTTAACCCTTTGCAGGAGCTATTCTCATATTGGTTCTTGATTGATTGTCCTCTTATATATAGGTTCTATTATATAGGGGGTCTGTCTGCGCAGTATATGGGGGGGCTGTCTGCACAGTATATGGGGGGGTCTGTCTGCGCAGTATATGGGGGGGCTGTCTGCGCAGTATATGGGGGGGCTGTCTGCACAGTATATGGGGGGTCTGTCTGCACAGTATATTTGGGGGGCTGTCTGCGCAGTATATTTGGGGGGCTGTCTGCACAGTATATTTGGGGGCTGTCTGCACAGTATATTTGGGGGCTGTCTGCGCAGTATATGGGGGGCTGTCTGCGCAGTATATGGGGGGGCTGTCTGCGCAGTATATAGGGGGCTGTCTGCGCAGTATATGGGGGGCTGCCTGCGCAGTATATGGGGGGCTGTCTGCGCAGTATATGGGGGGGCTGTCTGCGCAGTATATAGGGGGCTGTCTGCGCAGTATATGGGGGGGCTGTCTGCACAGTATATGGGGGTCTGTCTGCGCAGTATATGGGGGGCTGTCTGTGCATTATATGGGGGGGTCTGTCTGCACAGTATATGGGGGGGCTGTCTGCGCAGTATATAGGGGGCTGTCTGCGCAGTATATTGGGGGGCTGTCTGCACAGTATATTGGGGGGGTCTGTCTGCACAGTATATTTGGGGGTCTGTCTGCGTAGTATATGGGGGGCTGTCTGCGCAGTATATGGGAGGGCTGTCTGAGCAGTATATGGGGGGGCTGTCTGCGCAGTATATAGGGGGCTGTCTGCGCAGTATATGGGGGGGCTGTCTGCGCAGTATATGGGGGGGCTGTCTGCGCAGTATATGGGGGGGCTGTCTGCGCAGTATATAGGGGGCTGTCTGCGCAGTATATGGGGGGGCTGTCTGCACAGTATATGGGGGTCTGTCTGCGCAGTATATGGGGGGGCTGTCTGTGCATTATATGGGGGGGTCTGTCTGCACAGTATATGGGGGGGCTGTCTGCGCAGTATATGGGGGGCTGTCTGCGCAGTATATGGGGGGGCTGTCTGCACAGTATATAGGGGGCTGTCTGCGCAGTATATGGGGGGGCTGTCTGCGCAGTATATGGGCGGGCTGTCTGCGCAGTATATGGGCGGGCTGTCTGCGCAGTATATGGGGGGACTGTCTGTGCGGTACAGTATATTGGGGGATGTATGTGCAGCATATTTGGGGGGGGCAGTGTATTATATTTGTGGGCTGTGCGTTAGATGTGGAGCTGTGCACCACGTGTGGCCTGTGTGTTAGATGTGTACAACCCTAATTTAACAAATACTACGAAACTGCAGCCATCTCGTCACTTGGAGAAGGATGAGAAGCGGCCCCCATCCAGAGGGACACATCTGCCACTAGATCCGTCGCTCACTGGATTCTGTAATCAACGTCTGCTGTGTATGTGTGCACAGTCAGTCTGCTGTGTATGTGTGTGCACCGTCCGTCTGCTGTGTATGTGTGCACCGTCCGTCTGCTGTGTATGTGTGCACCGTCCGTCTGCTGTGTATGTGTGCACCGTCAGTCTGCTGTGTATGTGTGCACCGTCAGTCTGCTGTGTATGTGTGTGCACCGTCCGTCTGCTGTGTATGTGTGCACCGTCAGTCTGCTGTGTATGTGTGCACCGTCAGTCTGCTGTGTATGTGTGTGCACCGTCAGTCTGCTGTGTATGTGTGTGCACCGTCAGTCTGCTGTGTATGTGTGTGCACCGTCAGTCTGCTGTGTATGTGTGCACCGTCTGTCTGCTGTGTATGTGTGTGCACCGTCAGTCTGCTGTGTATGTGTGTGCACCGTCAGTCTGCTGTGTATGTGTGTGCACGTCAGTCTGCTGTGTATGTGTGTGCACGTCAGTCTGCTGTGTATGTATGTGCACGTCAGTCTGCTGTGTATGTGTGTGCACCGTCAGTCTGCTGTGTATGTGTGTGCACCGTCAGTCTGCTGTGTATGTGTGTGCACCGTCAGTCTGCTGTGTATGTGTGTGCACCGTCAGTCTGCTGTGTATGTGTGTGCACCGTCAGTCTGCTGTGTATGTGTGTGCACCGTCAGTCTGCTGTGTATGTGTGTGCACCGTCAGTCTGCTGTGTATGTGTGTGCACCGTCAGTCTGCTGTGTATGTGTGTGCACCGTCAGTCTGCTGTGTATATGTGCACCGTCAGTCTGCTGTGTATGTGTGTGCACCGTCCGTCTGCTGTGTATGTGTGCACCGTCCGTCTGCTGTGTATGTGTGCACCGTCAGTCTGCTGTGTATGTGGCACACGCGTCTGCTGGTATGTGCACCGTCAGTCTGCTGTGTATGTGTGCACCGTCAGTCTGCTGTGTATGTGGTGCACGTCAGTCTGCTGTGTATGTGTGTGCACGTCAGTCTGCTGTGTATGTGTGTGCACCGTCAGTCTGCTGTGTATGTGTGTGCACCGTCAGTCTGCTGTGTATGTGTGTGCACCGTCAGTCTGCTGTGTATTGTGTGCACCGTCAGTCTGCTGTGTATGTGTGGCACCGTCAGTCTGCTGTGTATGTGTGTGCACCGTCAGTCTGCTGTGTATGTGTGTGCACCGTCAGTCTGCTGTGTATATGTGCACCGTCAGTCTGCTGTGTATGTGTGTGCACCGTCCGTCTGCTGTGTATGTGTGTGCACCGTCAGTCTGCTGTGTATGTGTGTACCGTCAGTCTGCTGTGTATGTGTGTGCACCGTCAGTCTGCTGTGTATGTGTGTGCACCGTCAGTCTGCTGTGTATGTGTGTGCACCGTCAGTCTGCTGTGTATGTGTGTGCACCGTCAGTCTGCTGTGTATGTGTGTACACCGTCAGTCTGCTGTGTATGTGTGTGCACCGCCAGTCTGCTGTGTATGTGTGTGCACCGTCAGTCTGCTGTGTATGTGTGTGCACCGTCAGTCTGCTGTGTATGTGTGTGCACCGTCAGTCTGCTGTGTATGTGTGTGCACCGTCAGTCTGCTGTGTATATGTGCACCGTCAGTCTGCTGTGTATATGTGCACCGTCAGTCTGCTGTGTATGTGTGTGCACCGTCCGTCTGCTGTGTATGTGTGTGCACCGTCCGTCTGCTGTGTATGTGTGTGCACCGTCAGTCTGCTGTGTATCTGTGTGCACCGTCAGTCTGCTGTGTATGTGTGTACCGTCAGTCTGCTGTGTATGTGTGTGCACCGTCAGTCTGCTGTGTATATGTGCACCGTCAGTCTGCTGTGTATGTGTGTGCACCGTCCGTCTGCTGTGTATATGTGCACCGTCAGTCTGCTGTGTATGTGTGTGCACCGTCCGTCTGCTGTGTATGTGTGTGCACCGTCCGTCTGCTGTGTATGTGTGTGCACCGTCCGTCTGCTGTGTATGTGTGTGCACCGTCAGTCTGCTGTGTATGTGTGCACCGTCTGTCTGCTGCACTGCGTCTGTTCTGCCATTTGCTCTAACCATTTTAATTTATTTTTTTGTGTCACAACTCTGACCAGCATGTTCTCCTATGGAACACAAAGTACCTGAAGTGGAATGAAGAAGCCCATGTGTGAGGCCCGCGCCCTGGCGGGAGCAGTGAAGGGGCATCTGACAGGTGACAAGCTGCTCCAGCATTGTGTACTGTGATCACCGCGAGTTCAGAGGTCGGCAACCATAGGCCGTCCACATGCTGTGAATTACATCTCCCATCATGCTGGTAAAGTATTATGGGAGGTGTAGTCCAAAACATCTGGAATACCAAATGCATATGAATGAAAAGCATGGTGTGTGTGACTGGTCAGTAACAAGGGTTGAAGCCTTGACGTGGCGTTACTGCTCACATGTGTATCCATGTGCCAATTCAACCAATGTGAGTGACTGTAATTAATACTGATTAGGTAACTATAAATACTGTGACAATGGAGAATTAAACGACCGTATCTTCTACACACTGCTTACACTGTGACCATATCTCCTACACACTGCTTACACTGTGACCATATCTCCTACACACTGCTTACACTGTGACCATATCTCCTACACACTGCTTACACCGTGACCGTATCTCCTACACACTGCTTACACTGTGACCATATCTCCTACACACTGCGACCGTATCTCCTACACACCGCTTACACCGTGACCGTATCTCCTACACACCGCTTACACCGTGACCGTATCTCCTACACACCGCTTACACTGTGACCGTATCACCTACACACCGCTTACACCGTGACCGTATCTCCTACACACTGCTTACACCGTGATCGTATCACCTACACACTGCTTACACCATGACCGTATCACCTACACACTGCTTACACCGTGACCGTATCTCCTACACACCGCTTACACTGTGACCGTATCTCCTACACACTGCTTACACTGTGACCGTATCTCCTACACACTGCTTACACCGTGACCGTATCTCCTACACACCGCTTACACTGTGACCGCATCTCCTACACACTGCTTACACCGTGACCGTAATCACCTACACACTGCTTACACCGTGACCGTATCACCTACACACTGCTTACACCGTGACCGTATCACCTACACACTGCTTACACTGTGACCGTATCACCTACACACTGCTTACACTGTGACCGTATCACCTACACACTGCTTATACTGTGACTGTATCTCCTACACACTGCTTACACCGTGACCGTATCTCCTACACACCGCTTACACTGCGACCGTATCTCCTACACACTGCTTACACCGTGACTGTATCTCCTACACACTGCTTACACCGTGACCGTATCTCCTACACACCGCTTACACTGCGACCGTATCTCCTACACACTGCTTACACCGTGACCGTATCTCCTACACACCGCTTACACTGCGACCGTATCTCCTACACACTGCTTACACCGTGACTGTATCTCCTACACACTGCTTACACCGTGACTGTATCTCCTACACACCGCTTACACTGCGACCGTATCTCCTACACACTGCTTACACTGTGACCGTATCACCTACACACTGCTTACACCGTGACCGTATCACCTACACACTGCTTACACCGTGACCGTATCACCTACACACTGCTTACACTGTGACCGTATCACCTACACACTGCTTACACCGTGACCGTATCACCTACACACTGCTTACACCGTGACCGTATCACCTACACACTGCTTACACCGTGACCGTATCACCTACACACTGCTTACACCGTGACCGTATCCTCCTACACACTGCTTACACCGTGACCGTATCTCCTACACACTGCTTACACTGTGACCGTATCACCTACACACTGCTTACACCGTGACCGTATCACCTACACACTGCTTACACCGTGACCGTATCACCTACACACTGCTTACACCGTGACTGTATCTCCTACACACTGCTTACACCGTGACCGTATCACCTACACACTGCTTACACTGTGACCGTATCTCCTACACACTGCTTACACTGTGACCGTATCTCCTACACACTGCTTACACCGTGACCGTATCTCCTACACACTGCTTACACCGTGACCGTATCTCCTACACACTGCTTACACCGTGACCGTATCACCTACACACTGCTTACACCGTGACCGTATCTCCTACACACCGCTTACACTGTGACCGTATCTCCTACACACTGCTTACACCGTGACCGTATCACCTACACACTGCTTACACCGTGACCGTATCACCTACACACTGCTTACACCGTGACCGTATCTCCTACACACTGCTTACACCGTGACCGTATCTCCTACACACTGCTTACACTGTGACCGTATCACCTACACACTGCTTACACTGTGACCGTATCTCCTACACACTGCTTACACCGTGACCGTATCTCCTACACACTGCTTACACTGTGACAGTATCTCCTACACACTGCTTACACCGTGACCGTATCACCTACACACTGCTTACACGGCCATAGAGGGACATATGTTCTGACCTTTCTGAGACCTGGGGGGATTTAAATGCGGTGTCTCAGAAGATATGTTGTAAGAACAGCAATTTTTTTTTTTAAACATTCATATTGTTCTTAACCTTACATCATGTTATGTTTTTTTTTCAACATTTAAACAGGTTACACAACACGTTGCTGATCTATCCAGGACGGCTTCAGGATGGACTATAAGAAGGAGGTTCAGTCCCGATTGGGTCCGGCGCAACCTCAGGGAGTACATATACAGCGGCCTTGGTTTACGATGACGCACAATGGCACAAAGAAGGTAAATTATATATATTTTTTAAAGAAATGTAAATGAAATGTAAAAAGAAATGTAATTTAAAGGGAACCTGTCACCGGGATTTGGGGTATAGCGCTGAGGACATGGGTTGCTAGATGGCCGCTAGCACATCCGCAATACCCAGTCCCCATAGCTCTGTGTGCTTTTATTGTGTAAAAAAAAAAACAACGATTTGATACATATGCAAATTAACCTGAGATGAGTCCTGTCCCTGACTCATCTCCTGTACAGGACTCATCTCAGGTTAATTTGCATATGTATCAAATCTGTTTTCTTACACAATAAAAGCACACAGAGCTATGGGGACTGGGTATTGAGGATGTGCTAGCGGCCATCTATCAGCCCATGCCCTCAGCTCTATACACAAAATCCCGGTGACAGGTTCCCTTTAAGGGACTGTCTGTAACAGCAGAGCGTTTGGCTACCCTGTTTTGGACAGCCAACTTATGGTGTAATGTAGACGTAGCATCGGACATGGATGGTGTTTTTAAAGGTCAATTTTTATTTCATTTTTTTCATACAGAACTAAGAGCAGCACTCTGGAGACTGAACAACCTCCTGATGCGGAAAATGAATGGATCGCCAACGCCAGACCTCCTGTCCCTCATGCATCTGCTTGGGAGAATCCGGGTCCCCTACCGGATCCCTCTGCTCAACAGAGGCTCTTAGGTTGACATCAAAATTTAAGAGCCCTGCTGAGCATGCAGAGATCCGGTAGGCCAAAGCAAAATGATTATGTGGCCCGTGTAGAGGTTGTTTCCAACACTGTAGAAGGTTTGGACGAACATCAGAAGGAGTTTAGTGCTGCCTTGATTCGCCGCTGGGAGGGAGCAGAGTCGGCGATCCAATGCAGCCCTAACTACCATTATGGGGTAAGCATAATCAATTTGGTGGACTCAATGACGCCCGAGCAGTTGCATGAGTTTAATATCATGCTTAGAGAATGTGTCACAGAAATTGGCCACGGCCCCCACAACCCCATCCCACACCAGTGACCATTACCGACAACCTTCCCATTCCCAGCCCCCGGGCATGTGTTCCCTTCTGTCTCTTATTCTACTTCTCCGTCCCACTATTTTCCCCACCACCTCTACACATGCTCGGGTACCCTCCTCCTCAGACCCTTATACAACCCACAATTTCAACCTGCATCCTTTCTTGTGGACTGTATTTTTAGTTCAGAGAATAAAGAGGACAGGGGAGCTACCATTGCCAACCTCAAACCACCTACCCGACAGTCCTACTCCACAATTTTTTTTTATTTTTTGTATAGTATGTATATATATATATATATATTATTTTTTATGGATATATTGTAATTTATACAAAAATAAAAAAATGTATAGTTAACTTCGATGTATTTGTGTTTTCATTGGCCGGTACAGGGTAACAGTAACCTTTGGCACTACCGCTGTGGTGACATTACAACTACCATAGGGTCACTACTGTACGTTTATTGAAAAGCCCTTGGTATTTTTTTTTTCCCTAAACGACATTATTGCCAAAGGTGAACCATGAACATGTAAGCAGTGTGTAGGAGATACGGTCACGGTGTAAGCAGTGTGTAGGAGATATGGTCACGGTGTAAGCGGTGTGTAGGAGATACGGTCACGGTGTAAGCGGTGTGTAGGAGATACGGTCACGGTGTAAGCAGTGTGTAGGAGATATGGTCACGGTGTAAGCGGTGTGTAGGAGATGCGGTCACGGTGTAAGCGGTGTGTAGGAGATACGGTCACGGTGTAAGCGGTGTGTAGGAGATACGGTCACAGTGTAAGCAGTGTGTAGGAGATACGGTCACGGTGTAAGCGGTGTGTAGGAGATACGGTCACAGTGTAAGCAGTGTGTAGGAGATAAGGTCACAGTGTAAGCAGTGTGTAGGAGATACGGTCACGGTGTAAGCAGTGTGTAGGAGATACTGTCACAGTGTAAGCAGTGTGTAGGAGATACGGTCACAGTGTAAGCAGTGTGTAGGAGATATGGTCACGGTGTAAGCAGTGTGTAGGAGATACGGTCACAGTGTAAGCAGTGTGTAGGAGATATGGTCACGGTGTAAGCAGTGTGTAGGAGATACGGTCACAGTGTAAGCAGTGTGTAGGAGATACTGTCACAGTGTAAGCGGTGTGTAGGAGATACGGTCACAGTGTAAGCGGTGTGTAGGTGATACGGTCGTTTAATTCTCCATTGTCACAGTATTTATAGTTACCTAATCAGTATTAATTACAGTCACTCACATTGGTTGAATTGGCACATGGATACACATGTGAGCAGTAACGCCAAGTCAAGGCTTCAACCCTTGTTACTGACCAATCACACACCATGCTTTTCATTAATACGCATTTGGTATTCCAGATGTTTTGGACTACACCTCCCATAATACTTTACCAGCATGATGGGAGATGTAATTCACAGCATGTGGACAGCCTATGGGTGCCGACCTCTGAACTCGCGGTGATCACAGTACACAATGCTGGAGCAGCTCGTCACCTGTCAGATGCCCCTTCAATGCTCCCGCCAGGGCGCGGGCCTCACACATGGGCTTCTTCATTCCACTTCAGGTACTTTGTGTTCCATAGGAGAACATGCTGGTCAGAGTTGTGACACAATTTTTTTTTATTAAAATGGTTAGAGCAAATGGCAGAACAGACGCAGTGCAGCAGACGGACGGTGCACACATACACAGCAGACGGGGATTACAGAATCCAGTGAGAGACGGATTTGGTGGCAGATATGTCCCTCTGGATGGGGGCCGCTTCTCATCCTTCTCCAAGTGACGAGATGACTGCAGTTTCGTAGCAAAAAACATGCCATGGCATAGGAGATATAGGGAATTTTTATTTATTTTTTTGTTAAAATTAGGGTTGTACACATCTAACACACAGGCCACAAATATAATACACTGCCCCCCCAAATATGCTGCAGTGCACATACATCCCCCAATATACCGTACCGCACAGACAGCCCCCCCATATACTGCACAGACAGCCCCCCCCATATACTTCACAGACAGCCCACCCATATACTTCACAGACCTCCCTATATAATGAGCAGACACCCCCTCATATACTGAGCAGACAGCCCCCATATACTGAGCAGACAGCCCCCCATATACTGCGCAGACAGCCCCCCCATATACTACGCAGACAGCCCCCCATATAATGCGCAGACAGCCCCCCATATAATGCGCAGACAGCACCACATATACTGCGCAGACAGCCCCCCCATATACTACGCAGACAGCCCCCCCATATACTGCGCAGACAGTTCCCCCCATATACTGTGCGACAGCCCCCCAATACACTGCGCAGACAGCCCCCCAATACACTGCGCACACAGCCCCCCCATATACTGCGCACACAGCCCCCCATATACTGCGCAGACAGCCCCCCCATATACTGCGCAGACAGCCCCCCATATACTGCGCAGACAGCCCCCCCTTATACTGCGCAGACAGCCCCCCCATATACTGCGCAGACAGCCCCCCCATATACTGCGCAGACAGACTCCCAAATATACTGTGCAGACAGACCCCCCCATATACTGTGCAGACAGACCCCCTATATAATAGAACCTATATATAGGAGGACAATCAATCAAGAACCAATATGAGAATAGCTCCTGCAAAGGGTTAAAAGTGCTTTTGGCATGGATATTCATGCTTACCCTCGGCGCTTGCGCACTGGGACGTAATTTTTCCCTACCACCACATTGCGCAGGCGCGCATATCGGGTGGATTTTAATGAGTTAACTGCGCTTGCGCACTGACCCGTGATTTTTCCCTACCTCGGCTCCCCGACGCATGCGCAGGTTCCCGGTGTGCTGCTAAGTTCAGCCTTGAGATTTTCACTAGAGTGTCCTTTTGGGCATGCGCAGATGGAGAAAAGTGAGACACGCCTCCCGACGTCATCGCTGATGCGACAGGAAGTCAGAGGGTAGGGAAATCTCACGAGGTAGGGTAGTATAACGAATCACCTGCGCTGTCTAGTTTGAGTTCACGTCACTGCAAGGCATCAGAAGCAACCAGCAGCGACTGGCGCAGCGCATACCACGTGACCCCCTACAGTGACTTACTTCCGCCCTCGAGCCCCTCCCACACTCACCTCCCCGCCCCTTCCCTTAATAAGGCGTGGCCAGCTAGTAACGTAACGTGAGCTGCCACCGGTCGTTTTGTAGCTTGGTTGTGTCGTCATTGGGTCGGAGGGCGAAAATGGGGGCTGCAGAGGCGGACAGGACCTTGTTTGTAGGGAATCTGGACCCGAGAGCCACGGAGGAGCTGCTGTTCGAGCTGTTTCTGCAGGTTAGGGCTCGGGAGTGTAACGGGGATCGAGGGCTTTTCCGGAAGCCGCAATATTATTGACCGTTGTGGACGGTTTGACGAATTATGTACAAAGCTAATATGCGGTACCGTATGTATGACGCGTCTGCTGTGCACTACTACTAACAACGAGGAGGGCCATGGAGAGCAGTTTCCTTATTGTCCGCTAGATGGCAGCGTGGAGCAGGGCATGCACTGGTAGAGGCTGCACTGGAGACCTTATTGGGGTACTTTCACACTAGTGTAGAATCCGACAGGCAGTTCAGTTGCCAGATCCGGAAATCCGTGTGCAAACGGATACCATTTGTTAGGGTACTTTCACACTAGCGTTTTTCTTTTCCGGCGCTGAGTTCCGTCCTAGGGGCTCAAATCCGGAAAAGAACTGATCAGTTTTATCCTAATGCATGCTGAATGGAGAGTCAGTCCTTCAGGATGCATCAGGATGTCTTCAGTTCAGTCTTTTTGACTGATCAGGCTTTTCAGAAAAACGTAGCATGCAGTATTTTTACCTCCGGCCAAAAAGCCTGAACACTTTGACTGAACGCCTGATCAGGCTTTTTTCCCATTGACTTGCATTAACACCGGATCCGGCCCTGTGTGTTCAGTCAAAACGGATCCGGCTTTTGCATGTTAAACCCGAAAAATGTGAAAAAAAAGTCAGTCCATAAATGGCGGATCCGTTTTTTCCAATGCATTTTTTCATTGTGATCGAAAGCCTGATCAGGATTCAAATGTAATCCGTTTTCACACGTTTTTCCGGATCCGGCGGGCAGTTCCAGTGTCGGAATTGAACGCCGGATTAAAACAACGCTAGTGTGAAAGTAGCCTTACTGGATCTGTCTCTAATGTCATCTGGAAAAACGGATCCGGTATTTTATTTCTTTTCACATTTTTAAATGTTTGTCCATGTGCGGACTGGGAAACCGGATCCGTTTTTCTGGAACACTTGGTACCGGATCCGGCATTAATACATTTCAATGGAAATTAATGCTGGATTTGGCAATCAGGCAAGTGTTCTGGAATTTTGGCCGGAGAAATTACTGCAGCATGCTGCGATATTTTCTCTGGCCAAATACCGTAAAATTTACTGAACTGATGCATCCTGAACGGATTGCTCTCCATTCAGAATGCATTAGGATAAAACTGAGCCCTTAGGACGGAACTCAATACTTTAACGCTAGTCTTAAACTACCCTGAGCTTACAGAGCTACAGCAGTGTGTGTGTGTATGTATGTATGTATACATATATATATATATATATATATATATATATATATATATATATATATATATATATATATATATATATATATATATATATATATTTTATGTAGGGCTTGGCTCTCCTGTCTGGTGTGCTGGGCTGTCAGCAGGCAGCACTTATGGCAGTATATATATCACACACACTATAGGAGCCAGTTTCTGGTATGTACAACCTGTGGCCCTCCAGTGGTTGCAAAACTACAACTTCCATCATTCCTGGACAGCCTACAGCTATCAGGATATGCTGGCAGTTGTCGTTCTGAAACGGCTGGAAAATACGAACTCCCTCCTTGTGCACTCCATATTTCTTTCTCACCGCCGTCAGTATAAATGGCTATTCTTGTTCGCACAATATTAGCATTTTGTCTATAATTTGCAGAATGGCCGCATGGGTCCGCAAAAGACAGATTTTCCTTTAGCAGAGAGAGAATTAGAGAATTGCCAATGGAAAACGTAGATGTTCTACGGGACTTAAAGGGGTTATCCCATCATAATGATCACTGTTAAATCTGTTAATGATTTGACAGTGATCATTTTTGTAAATATACTTTATTAACAAATCCCCACCGTTTAGGCTAAAATTCATACCCACTTACCTGATTGTTGTGGCTCGGTCTCCCCTGGTTACGACCATTGTTCTTCTCCAAAAGCCGGAAGGTCGCGCTTGCCCAGAAGACGACTCCTTTTCTCCCGGCCGGTCCGCTCGCTGTTCTGAACGCGCACGCTGCCGCGCATGCGCGACAGTGACTTCTTCCCAACCAGAATAGTACAGAGCTGCGAACGCGCATGCCGGCTCTGTAGGAATAAGTCACCATTGCGCATGCGCGGCGGCGTGCGCATTCAGTCCAGCGCGCGGCACGGCCGGGAGAAGACTTCAATCAAGATGAAGCCCGCCCCCAGCCAGAATCCAGGAAGCGAACGCGCGGCGGCAGCAGGTAAGTATGAAAACGCTTAGTGGGATAACCCCTTTAAGAAAATGAAAATACTTGTTACTTTATTTTAAATATATTCTCTATTACACTAGTTATAAGGACTTTTTTTTGGTCTGGGGAGCAATCCTCAGGGGAAATAAAATGGCCGCTGTCCTATTGCACACAACCTGTCCTAATCACACAGGAGGACAAGTTGCTTCACAACACTGAGGTAAAGAGCTGTCTCATCCTCCCCTCTGCTTGTTAGGAATTATGGTCCAGAATACAGCTGATAAAATCTTCTGCTGAATCTCTGTAGGAATGGAGTCCATGAGGAGACATGAAGTACAGAGGAGGTGGGGATAATGAGCAGCAGCTCTTGTGTGCAGTCTCCATTACCACAGTCTGTCCTCTCTGTACTTCATGTCTCCTCATGGCCTCCATTCCTACAGAGATTCAGGTGAAGATTTTATCAGCTGTATTCAGGATTATAACCCATGACAAGCAGAGAGGAGGATGAGGCAGCTCTCTAGCTCAGTGTTGTGAAGTAACTTGTCCTCCTGTGTGATTAGGACGGCGGCCCTTTTATATCTCCCAATTATGGCTAATGAAAGGTATTTGGGAATATATTTATAAAAGTAATATCTAAGTATTTTCATTTTCTTAATTCCCACAGAACCCCTTTAAGAGCAAACAGTCAGTTGAAGGTGTTTTCTGTGGCTAGAATATTGATGTCCTATCCTCAGAATGGGTCGTCAGTATCGACTCAGTGGGGGTCCGACTCCTGACAACCCTGCCGATCAGCTGTTTGAAGAGGCTCTAGTGCTCCAATTTCTTCCTAGGCCAGTGATGTCATGTGGCCTAGGCGCAGCTCACTCCCATTTAAATGAATGGTCCTGGACTGCAATGCCCAACACGGCCACTATACAGTGTATGGCACTGTGCTTAGTATAGTGAGGAGACTGGAGGGCCACAGCTGATCAGCCAGAAGTCAGACCCCACTGATCAGATTTTAATGACCTATCCAGAACATAAGTCGTTAATATCTTACTCCCAGGGCCCTTGTATACATTATACTTACCTGATCCCCAGCACGCTTGTCGCTCTGGTTCCCTGCATGTCCGCCGCTGCATCTCCCAGTCTCATGGATCAAAACATATGAGGGGGCGGACAGCCTCAAGGGGTCACCGTCGCGGCCTGCTATTGGCTGCTCCAGAACACACACCCCCTTGCCGAATGTTTTGATCTGCGTGCTGGGGAGATGTAGCGGCTGTGCAGGGAACCAGAGGGCCAAGTTTGCCGGGGAGCAGGTACGTATAATGTATATGAGGGGCCCGGGCATTGAAGGGGGTCTTCTAGAATTTGGGTAACTCCTTTAATAAAGTGTATTACTAAATACGTTTAACTTTCCCTGCACTTTTAAAGGAACACTGACAGGCCCTATAAACATATGTAGTTATTCCTATGCAGTCATAGATCTATTAAAGTGTATTCCAATGATATGAGTACCCCCTGTCCGCTTTGTAAACCATGTAAAAACAACGTTATATTCATCTGTCAATCACATTTCTTTATGCCCAAGGGGTGTTTTTTCTCATACTTTTGTGCCCAGCCGCGCCTCAACTGTCGATTCCTAGCGCCGCCCAGCTCATGGATATTCACTGCACTGGGCGGCTCTTACATTCCCCCATCCTGTCACCCGAGAGAAGAGTTTCTTGGCCGGCGTAGGCGCATTAACCATCTGAGTTTCTGATGACGTCAGCGCTCTGAAGCGCTGGATACGAGTGCCTTGGAGGAGAGATCAGACGCATTCAATTACAGGCTTGGGAGGGTGCCGGCGCATGCGCAGATGGTCCGATTGAGGCCGATGCCCATAAGTATCTATCGGGCATGCGCGGGAACTGACAGGATCGGGGAATGTAAGAGCCGCCCAGCGCAGTGAATATTAATGAGCTGGGCGGCGGTAGGAATCGACAGTTGAGGCGCGGCTGGGCACAAAGGTATGAGAAAAACGCCCCTTGGGCATAAAGAAATGTGATTGACAGATGAATATACAGTTGTTTTTACATGGTTTACATTGCGGACAGGGGGTACTGTTATATCATTGGAATACACTTTAATAGACCTATGACTGCATAGGAATAACTAAATGTTTATAGGGCCTGTCAGTGTCCCTTTAAGGGGTTGTTTTTTTTTTTTAAATATAACTGACGACATACCCTCTGGGTCAGTCGTCAGTATCTGATCAGTGGGGAACAACCCCTTTAACTGCCAGTTCACACTGAGGTTTTGGCTCTGATTTTGAAGCTTTTTCTGCCTCAAACCTGCCTTCTGTTAATTCTAGTGTTAGTGCTGTTTTCTAGAAAGTGTGATTTTATTTTTTCAGAAAGCTGGAAAAAAAATATAAAAAAAAATCATCATGTGCTATCTTCAGATAGAATTTGCAATGAAAATCTATTTAGTTAATTTGAAGCAGAAAAAAGTAAGTAATCAAAATCTGCTCCAAAAACAGCCTGTAGTACAAAATCTGCTTATTCTGAGGCGATTCAGGTCCTGATCAGCTGCAAAAAGTGTGAACATGCTCTAAGGCCTCTTGCACACTAACGTTTGCGTGCCGTGCTGCGGCCTGCAAATTGTGGGCCGCAATGCATGAACACCCACCATGGGGCAGCGGATCGCGGACCCATTCACTTTAATGGGACTGCCATCCGCAAAAAGATAGGACATGTTCTATCTTTTTGCACAACAGAAGTACGGGACGAAACCCCACGGAAGCACTCTGTAGTGCTCCCATAGGGTTCCATTCCGCATCTCCGGACCCATTGAAGTGAATGGGTCCGAGTCCGTGATGTGGAATGCACACGGAACGGTGCCCATGTATTGTGGATCTTCAAATGCGGTCTGCTATACGGCCATTGAGCGCACACGTTCGTGTGCAATAAGCCTAAGGATGTATAAGGTGACTGATGCAGGGGTTAATAGACATAATACGAGCGTCTCCTCTTCAGATATGGCTTTGTATTTCTAATGGGCTGCTTGGTTTTCCAGGCTGGACCTGCACTGAGCGTTAAAATCCCCAAGGATAAAGATGGCAATCCGAAATTATTTGCTTTTGTAAACTTCAAGCATGAAGAATCTGTTCCCTATGGGATGAGTCTGTTAAATGGAATCAAACTGTTTGGACGGCCTCTGAAAATCCAGTACCGATCAGGTAAATGGGTCGTCTCTCGTGTTCTAGGAGGACATGGGGCAGTGACTATAGCTGCTGTGTCTAGGAGGCGGACATGGCTCCTCCCGACTGCTAGGAGCGAGCTAAGCAGTTTTAGCTTGGTGTCTATAGATAGCGGATGGTGTCGGTCTCCCTCACCATTCTGTCCTCCCCCCAAGAAGACAAAATGGGACCGGGCAGCCCTGTCACCTGCCAGCCATGAAGTCTCTTGGTTCACAACAGCCTTCCCATTCAATCAATTCTCCTGTGGGTGCAACGTATTGTTTACAGTTCTTTATGGAGCTACTCCAGCCTCCCCTTGGCTTCCTCAGCCCTGTGAGGGATATTCCAATTTGGGCTTCCCTTCCCAGTTCTCCCAAACCAGGCAGCAGTTTCTTCTGGATGACTCCGTCTTCTGTGGCCTATAGGGCCTCATGCTTCTGGCTACTGCGGCCTTCCTCCTCCTCTTGGTGGCGTGGAGCACATTCTTTTCCTGACCTTTAGTGGGGGACGTCCTACCTCTCCTGCTGTCACTTGCAGCCCAGGGCTTTGCTATTTTTCTTTCTTGGGTACATCAGGGCCAGGATATTGCCCGTTTGCTCTCTGGGATCCTTATCCTGGTAGCACACATGATCTAGTAGCATCCAACCAGTCTCGCACATGCCAAGACAGATGGGCAGAGACTTGGGGTCTGTTTATATGTCAGCATCCGTTCCGCAATTTTGGCCTCAAAAGATGCAGACAGCACAACATGTGCTGTCCGCATCCGCATTCTGTTTCGTGGCCCCGCAAAAAAATAGAACATGTCCTATTCTTGGCCACTGACAAGAAAAGGCATTTCTGTCATAGTGCCAGCCATATGCGGTCCGCAAAAATTCACAACACACACGGCTGGTGTCTGTATTTTGCGGATCTACAATTTGCGACCCGCAAAACTGTTGCGGACGTGTGAATGAACCCTTCTCAAAACTGATATAAAGTAAAACTTAGTTACCCGTAGCAACCAATCAGATTCCGCCTTTAATTTTTCAGAGCTTGGAAAATGAAAGGTAGAACCTGATTGGTTGCTATGGGCATCTAAGCTACTTCTCCTTTACTCTAGTTTTTATAAATCTTCAGTTTATTTATGTTGTTAAATCCAACTTGTCCCGCTTCCCCCGACTGTGGATTGTATGCAGAGGCTGATGGCTATTGTACTCTACAGCTGAGGCAATTAACAGAGAAGTGGCCCTATCTATAATACTTTTAATCATTCAATAAAAAATAAAAAAATTAACAAATCACAGCAAGTAGTGCAAGTAAACCAGTGCACAAGTTAAGAAAAGGAACGGTCTTGCTGCTTTGTAGATTATCGGTAACGGGGGGTCTCCCAACATTGAGCCCGGGGTCTTGCCCCCTACTTGGCCTGAGCTACGTTTTGCGCTGATAAGGGCGACCCCTCTGAGCCGTCCCTCAAATCTGACTAGGGCTTCTTGCTGTACCCTAAGGGCTTGTTCACATGACCGTTGGAAGCCTGTGCTGTGGACCGCAAATTGTGGTCTGCAATGCCTGGGCACTGACCGTGGCCCAGCCGCATTAGGATCACGGACCCATTCACTTGAATGGGTCCGCGATCTGTCCGTTCCGCAAAAAGATAGAAAATGGTCCATCTTTTTGTGGTGCAGAGGCACGGAACGGAACCCCAGGAAGCACTCCGTAGTGGTTCCGTTCCACATTTCTGGATTTGTGGCCCCATTGAAGTGAATGGGTCCGCCTCCATGATGCAGAATGCACACAGAACGGTGCCTGTGTATTGCGGGTCTGCAAATGCAGTCCGCAATACGTCAACGGGCAGCACACGTTCGTGTGAATGAGCCCTAAGTGAAATGGTTTCCAGACTCTGGAATGAAGAAATAGGAAACGCTGCAGGGAAGTCCCAGATAATGATTCAAAAATGTCGGGACCGTAGCTCAGGCCAAATAGGGGCATTTCTGGGCAAGACACCCGGCTCGACATTGGGAGACCCCCTGTTAGCAATATTCTACAAAGCGGTAAGACCGTTCCTTCCCTTAAACTGCGCACTGGCTTACTTGCACTACTTGCTGTGATTTAATATTAAATATATTATAAATTAGTTTTTTGTTGTTTTTAATTGAACAATTAAAAGTTTAAGTATTCTAGATAGGGCCACTCTTTTGTTTATTGCTTTTGAAAATGGGGGCGCCCGACCTCTGTATCCTACTAACCATATGTGATGTTGGTTGTGTTACGGTCTACTCTACATCTAACAAATATTATTTGATCCATTTTCTTAGTCGCTTCCATGTATTCTGAATATTAAGGGCTTGTCCACAGAATAGGTGAAAAGTGTCAGTGGGGCTTCAACAGCTGGGACCCCCACCAATCGCAGCGTAGGTTGTGTCCCCCCTGTTTGAATGGAGTGGTGGTCAAGCATGTGCACTACTGTTCCTTTTTAAACTCTATGGGCTGCCTTTGACAGTGTACCCATTTACCCACAGCTTCATTTACATGTGAGACTTGGGGACCCCCATTCTCAAGATCAATGGGAGTCCCAGCAGTCGGACTCCCACTGGTCAGAAACTTTTCTATCCTGTGTCTTTCTTCCGGAGGAGAGCTTTTTAATGACTTTACCAATTATGTATAGTAGGAGAGTTTACCCAAAGGCGAAAAAGAAAAATGTAAAATTCTGGTTCTCTTATTGCCTCTATTTTCTTATTTTGCCAGGGAGCAGTCACGCCTCTCAAGATGCAAATAATGCAGCATCCTCTCCACATGGAAACGGTGGCTTTGGCAGTGGTCCATCACCCAACGGCAACAGGTAAGCTGTAACCTGAGCTGCAGTAGCAGAATGGTGACTATATGCTGTACGAGCGCCAATTGTAAGACCCCACCAATCTGATATCGTAGACTTATCATGTAGACTGGTTATCAATATCTTGGACCTGAAAAACCCCTTTAACTGTTCATTTGCATGTGGATTAAAGGTACTGATTGCTGTGCGACAGGTATTACACTTGGCTGAGGTAGCCCTACAAGGCAAAGTGCCTGGTGTAACGGTGAATTTCCTGGGGACACACTCCGTTAAGTGTGTGTATTAATCCCTTAAAGGTGTATTTCTGTTGTGACAAGCTATCCCCTATTGACAGGATAGAGGATAACTATTTGGTCATGAGGATTTGGATTCCTGAAGTGAGCGGGGCAGCAGGTCATGAATGATCCACCCCCTCACCTGAACGCCGTAGAAAAATTTAAATAAACTGCTAAAAAAAGTTCAACACCAAGCGATCAAAAAGGGCCCCCCCCCCCCCAAATAGTACCAATAAGTCACATCATACAAAAAAAATGTGCACCTACACAAGACGGTCGCCCCAAAAATTGAGAATATGGAGAAACTAAAATATTTTTTTTTTCAAAAATGCCTTATGTAAAGCAAACAACTAAAAAAAGTAGTCATGTTTGGTATTGTCGTGTCTGTAACAATCTGCTGTATAAACATACCACATGATCTCACCTGTCAGATGAACATTGTAAAAAAAATACAAAATAAAAACTGTACCAAAACAGCAATCTTATTTATTTTGTTACCTTGTCTCTCAAAGTGTTTTATATAGAGCAACCAAAAATCATGTGTACCCTAAAATAGTACTAACAAAACTGCCACCTTATCCCGTAGTTTCCTAAATGGGGTCACTTGTTTTGGAGTTTCCACTCTAGGGGTGAATTATACCAGTGAAATCTGCCTTCTAAAAACCATATGGCGTTCCTTTCCTTCTGCGCCTTGCCGTGTGGCCATACAGCAGTTTCCGACCACATATGGGGTGTTTCTGTAAACTACAGAATTGCTATTAACCCTTGATTTGTTACTGGAAAAAATGGATTAAAGGGATTCTGTCACCAGGTTTCACCCCTTTAAGATAAAAATATGGTTATGTTCAGGGAGCTTTAACCATTCCTAATGTGGTCTTATAAATGTAATCTGTAGGCTCATTTTGCTAAAAATACGCTATTAATAACCTGTCAGTCATAAAAATAAGGTGCCCAAGGGGATGTAAATGGCTCCAAGCTGCCGCCCTCACCTGCTGCCGTTCGTGCCCAGCGCCGCCTCATAATCTTCTGTGATGCCTCCAGCTCTCCCTCTGTAACATCGCTGTGAAAGCCTCCTGCTCGCTCTCTCTCCCTTCTCCCTCCTCCTGCTGCAACATCGCAATGTTACGGAGGGGGGAGAGAGCGATGTTACAGAGGGAGAGCTGGAGGCGTCACAGAAGATTGAGGCGGCGCTGGGCACGAACGGCAGCAGGTGAGGGTGGCAGCTTGGAGCCATTTACATCCCCTTGGGCACCTTATTTTTATGAATGCCATTACTAACCTGGCAGATTTTTAGCAAAATGAGCCTACAGATTACATTTATAAGACCACATTAGGAATGGTTAAAGCTCCCTGAACATAACCATATTTTTATCTGGAGGGGGTGAAACCTGGTGACACAATCCCTTTAAAATGGAAATTCTACCAAAAAAAGTGAAATTTAATCTCCATATTACTTTAATTCTTGTGGAACCCCTAAAGTGTTAACAAAGTTTGTAAAGTCAGTTTTGAATACCTTGAGGGGTGTAGTTTCGAAAATAGGGCTATTTATGGGTGCTTTCTATTATGTAAGCCTCACAAAGTGACTTCAGATCTGAACTAGTCCTTTTTAAAAAGTGGGTTTTTGAAATTTTCTGAAATTAAGATTTGCTTCTAAGCTTTCTTGCGTCCCAAAAAAAGAAAATGTCATTTACAACGTGATCCAAACATGAAGTAGACATATGGGAAATGTAAAGTAATAACTATTTTAGGAGGAATCACTATCTGTTTAAAATGCAGAGAAATTGCAATTTTGAAAATTCCGAAGTCTTCAAAATTTTTGGTAAATTTTTTTTTTTTTTTTTGAGTCTTGGCATTAATTGTGTGCCAAAAATGACATGGAGACCTTATTTTGCGAGTTGGTATAAGTGGTTGTGCAAAATTTTCTGTCGCTTTTTTTTTTTAACTTTCCTTTAACTTTTTTCCCTCCGTACACCATGCAGGATAAAAACATTTTTTATATTTTTGAAAATTGAACACTTCTGGACGTGTAACTTTTTGTAACAAAAAAAAAACTCTCTATGCAGTAGGAGCTAAAGAAAAAGGTCATGTGTGTCTGTATCGTGGGTTCATTGCATTACTTTTTTCTTTTATTTTCTTTACAGATACGACTATAGTTCGGACATGAGACACGACTACTCGCCGCCTGTTCCAGGCTATCAGAAACCATACTCTTCTCCAGACAGTCTTCAAAAACAAGCAATGGTGACTGCACAAATTTTCTGTCTATTAGCGTAATGTGCATCAAATATATTAAGAGGGCTGTGCTTGTAAATAAACTTGTTGCATCTTGTGGTGTCCGTGCACCAGATCCTGAAATGAAATCTAGGCCAGAGTTGGAAAACCAGTGTTGGTTAGATACATTTACCTTAATAAGACTGGCATATGAAGCGCCATTGTTTAGCAAATGTTTACCAAGGCGTTGTTGGAAAAGACACATGTCCATCAAGTTCAACCAAGAGATGGGAGCATGAGGGGTAGCGTCAGATCTAGAACTCTCTTGTATCTACCAGTTGACCCAGAGGAAGGTAAAAAAAATTAACCCCTAAAGCATGAGCCTATATGCCCTACAGTGGAAATTTCACTCCAGATTCCCCCAGTGGCAATCAGACTTGGTCAGCCTGCACAGTGCATGATAATGGACATTCTTGTAGTGGAATCTGCAGGGAAAAGCCACAGATTAGCTCCATGTCAAAGTCCCACAAGTATTCTGCTGCCATACACCAATTCAATGCCCAACTAAGGGTACTTTCACACTAGCGTTTTTCTTTTCCGGCATAGAGTTCCGTCATAGGGGCTCAATACCGGAAAAGAACTGATCAGTTTTATCCCCATGCATTCAGAATGGAGAGAAATCCGTTCAGGATGTCTTCAGTTCAGTCACTGAACGGCGTCTTGGACGGAGGAAATACAGCAGCATGCTACGGTATTATCTCCGTCCAAAATTCCGGATTAGATGCCTGATCCAGCACTAAAAATACTGCAATGCCGTCCTTCCGGTCTGTGCATGGCGTTTGACATCCGGAGAGATGGATCCGTTTTTGCAATGCATTTGTAAGACTGATCCGGATCAGTCACCAAATGTTGTCTGTTTGCATGCAGATTGCCTGTTCCGGCGACGGAGCTGCTTGCCGGATCACTCTGCCGCAAATGTGAACTTTTGTTCTCTGTAGGATAAGTCTGGACAAGAGATCTGTGGCAGAGGTTTCCTCCCAGTTCACTGCACATGCATATGTATGGGTAGATCAGCAGGAATGGCTATCTGCCAAACGAGTACTCGGCTGACTAATTTTGTGTATTGCCAGCAGGGCTGTGGAGTCGGTAGATAAATGCTCCGACTCCTTCGTTTTTTTGTACTTCCGACTCCTCTGTATTTAATATGCGAATGTATTTTATACATTCCTTGAAGGAAAGAAAGGCAACATACATGTCATTACCAAATGACTACTGGCTGGGAAGCCAACAGTCTACTGTATTGAATAGTTTAAGCAAAAGACAAACACAATGAAAACAACAGTTTTATTCATTTTTTTTAATCAAGTGGCTGGATAGTAGCAGCAGGCATAAACATCAGGAACTTTACAAGTTAAAAAATACAAACCACATTATTTGGTTGTTTTAGAACAAAAACAAAGCTTATCTATATGAACCAAAAACAAAATCTGTAAAACCTAGAAATGGTTTATATTAATCTTCACATCACTGAACGCGTTTGTTTTGCGGTTACGTGAGGCACTGCATGCATTGGCCTTTATTCTTACAGTAGAGAAGTCATTAATTATAACTGTTTATGAATTCGGACATTTAAACTTGCTTTTTTAATTTTTTTTATTCCAATTTAAATTTCGTCGGAGTCGGTTAATTTTTTGCCGACTCCGATTTTTGCTGACTCCGACTCCAGGTACCCAAAATTGACTCCGACTCCACAGCCCTGATTGCCAGCTTTAGAAGCAGCTGACTGACATTGCATACAGTTATTTAGTCTATGACCTACAACAGGGATCAAAAATCCACAGCACTCCAGTTGTGGTCCATCTACAACTCCCAGCATGCACACTTCCTTAGTTATTCTCTGAATTCTCAGTTGAATGTGCCAAGTTGGGAGTTGTAGATTCCCTTTATCTTTAATTGCTTTGGCTATGCAGAAAGTATTCACAACTTTTATTAAATTAACGTATTTCTCTTTTTCCCCAGATGAATAACTTTTACAGACAAGGATCTTCTCATGGTTCCAACTCGGAGATGTCTAACACTAATTCCTCTGCATCAAATTACTCCCCCTACTACAGTCCATATAATCCAAGCTCCTCCCAGTCCGCCCCAGTGCGCTATGAGTCCTCCCACAGCCACCGAAAAATAAGGAACCAAACCTCTCATCCTTATCAGAACGATGGTTACCAAAGCAGTAAAGACGCCTATTACAGGGGAAGTCCGGAGGAGCACTACTACGAAGATCGCGGTCCTCAGAGAAAAGAGCCTAAGTGGCGCCATTCTCGCTATTAAAGAGTCTCGTTTATACCTGTAAGGAGAGATCGGTTTCAAGGAGTCTTTCATAATTGTGTGTTCAAGAAGAAAATACATTTGCCTAGAGTCCCATACAAGGTTGGAGACAAAGCTCACACATTTTGGAGTGGGAGAATGTGACGTCATGTATCGCCCTTTTTTTATATATATTTTTAATTTTTATTTTTTTAATGGGAGTTTTAAAAAAATTGTATTCACTGTGGGGAAAAAAATATTGGTTAATTTAAAAAAAAAATTGAAAATTGTTGCATGTACATGAAGCTACATATTCTATTCTGTATTGGAATACCTCATGTCTGGGGGTCCTGCATTGTAAAAAGAAGGAAAAAAAATGTAATATTGGAGATGATCAGTGTTGTACTTAACGGAGCAGTTCACTTTATCACTACCCCTGCATTAGACAAGGCTAGAAAAAAAAAATCCCATAGCAGAAGTGTCTCCATGCTGGGGGTATATGCTGTGTATTTTTCTGCTGCAAAAATTTTACAGTAGCAGCAAAGTGGATGATATTTAAAGGGAACCTGTCACTGGGATTTTGTTTCGAGCTGAGTACATGGTTTGCTAGATGGCCACTAGCACATCCGCAATACCCAGTCCCCATAGCTCTGTGTGCTTTTATTGTGTAAAAATAAAAAAAACGATTTGATACATATGAAAATTAACCTGAGATGAGTCCTGTACATGAGATGGGTCAGGACTCATCTCAGGTTAATTTGCATATGTATCAAATCAGTTTTTTTTACACAATAAAAGCACACAGAGCTATGGGGACTGGATATTGCTGATGTGATAGCGGCCATCTAGCAACCCATGTCCTCGGCTCTATACACAAAATCCCGGTAACGGGTTCCCTTTAAACAGATCTCATCCACACGCAGTTTAAAAAAAAAAAAAATCTTCAGCGTGTCGGCTTATGCTGCAGAATTTACCCTTTGCAATGCATCGGGTGAAAAATGACAATCGCGGTACAGTTTATCCTGAAAGCTGCAAACATGGAGGGGGCGACAGAGGTAACCCCAGCCATAGTTTGTCATTGCTCCCGATATGTGCTTAAAGTGGTTGTCTCCATTCTCTGCCATTTGGCGTGGTGCTCATGCTTGCACGCTACCACTCTATTCAGCTCTGAGCGCTCGTCTGTCCGGTAGCCCCCTAGAACTGAATGGAGCAGCAGGGCATGCACATGTCTGCCACTCCATTCAAAAGGGGAGCACAAGCCCCCATCCTTATGATTAGTGGTTGGACCCCCGCCAATCAAACACTTATCTCCTATTCTGTGGATAGGAAATAAGTGGTCTTATGCCTGTCTCACACTGTCAGCAGACAACAGCCTGCCAGACCTCTGGATGTTACCATAATACCTGACGGCCCCATTGGCTATAATTGGGTTCAGAGGGGATCCGACCACTACTGGGCAAATGGCTACATAGCGCTGGCAGTGTGAAATAATCCTTAATGGGACAACCCCTTTAAATGGTACTAGGTTAGCCAGGTGCCTGGTCTAATGACCCTTGGTAGTGGATCGTGAACTTTCCCGTAAGGTTATGTTCGCACCTGGCCAATTTGTTGCAAATATTTGTGACTGTCCCAGGGGCTTGCAGAATTCCACTTGTATACTGCCGAAATAGTCCCATTCAGTTGCAGACCTTTCTGAACAAATGCCATATGTGAATATCCTGTAATGGGTCCAGTTTTATGTAAGCTGAATATTAACAAAAAATAACTTTCTATCCAGCAATAGTATGTAAGTATTACGGATGCTTCTGTTAAATATTAATCTTGATAGTGATTTTTCTTATATAGTAGAAGTTACAAGAGTGTATATAGACTTTTATGTATTGTGCCATTGACTCAGCCAGCATTTACACCTATTAAGTATTCAGATTAGGACAGGGATCGGCGACCTTTGGCACTCCAGCTGCTGTAAAACTACAACTCCCAGCATACACACACTGTCATAAAAGTGAGAGGAGTTTCTGGGAGTTGTAGTTTCAGAACAGCTGGAGTCTCGGAGGTTGCTGACCCCTGGATTAGGGCATATCACAAGATGGAAGTCAGTCTAGAATTGTGGCTAATGGCATGAAATTAGATTGACAGATGTTGCGCTGGTATGTGGAATAAATCCATTTCTACTGACTTGTATCTCGGCCTCTGTTTTATGTGTAGTCTCAGTGACTGGACAAATGTATAAAGGTCCTAGGGGTTATACACAGTTAAGTCCCATCATTATGAACCCTTCCTACTCTTGACGTTGTCACGGGAAAATTTTGATCTTTTGGAAGTGCACTATTTTAATTTAAAGGGGTTGTCCAGCAGTATTAAGGGCATCTGTCAGCAGTTTTGTACCTATGAAACCGGCTGACCTGTTACATGTGCGCTTGGCAGCTGAAAACATCTGTGTTGGTCCCATGTTCATATGTGCCCGCATTGCTAAGAAAAAGCCGGAATTAGACTTACCGGTAATTCATTTTCCACGAATCCACCATGACAGCCCAGAGAGATTGACCCCTGACCTCTGTAGGGGCAGGAACAGAGGTTTAAAAGGACCCCTCCCACCACCATTCACCAGTGAGTTCCAGATTATAGTGCTACAACCACCAGTTACAAGTGAGACAACTCAGTGTTTTTTTTTTTTTGTTTTTTTTGTTTTTTTTTAGGGCGGGATATCATGCAGTCATGGTGGATTCGTGGAAAATGAATTACCGGTAAGTCTAATTCCGGCTTTCCACTTCACCACCATGACGGCCCAGAGAGACATAACAGAATATATACGTCTTAGGGTGGGGCAACGGCCTGAAGGACCTTGCGACCAAATGCGAGGTCGGAAGACCTGGATAAGTCGAGCCTATAATGTTTAATGAAGATGTTAACGTTAGACCAGGTTGCAGCCTGGCATATTTGATTTAGGGAAGCTCCTGCCCTTTCAGCAAAAGAGGCAGATATAGCTCTTGTGGAGTGAGCCCAAATGACCTCTGGACAACTGATGCCTTCGATCTTGTAGCAGTCTGTAATAGTCTGTCTTACCCAACGGGCAATGGTAGATCTGGAAGCTGCCTTCCCTTTATTTTTACCACAGAAGAGCACTAGTAAGTTGTACACCTTCCTCAGGTCTTTAGTGACCTCTAGGTATTTTAGTACTGTTTGTCTGATGTCTAGCGTATGGAAACGTTCCTCTCCAGAATTTTTAGGATTTACACAAAAGGAGGGAAGAAAGACTTCCATAGAAACCAGGAGATCAGTTACTACCTTTGGCAAAAACGTAGGGTCTAGCCTCAAGGTAATACGATCCTCCTGTATCGTGAGATATGGTTGTCTTACCCTAAGTTCACACCTGAGCGTTTTACAGCGCGTTCAAACGCGCTGTAAAACGCTCAACACATGAAAACCAATGCTTCCCTATGGGAATGGTTCTCACCTGGGCGTTTTACAGCGCGTACGATTGCGCTGTAAAACGCCCGACGCATAATCAAGTTCTTGAGCTTCTTTGGGGCGTTTTGACGCACGTTTGTGGCCATAGGACACTGCAGTCAATCACACAAATGCGCATTTACTATTACAAAAAACGCTTGAGAAACGCTCAGGTGTAAAACGAGGTTAATTGACAATGCTTGGATCTCACTCAGTCTTTTTGCTGATGTTATGGCTATAAGAAAAGCCACATTCTGAGAGATTCTTCAGGGAACTTGCGTCCACGGGTTCATACGGTGGACCTGTGAGTCCTCTAAGGACAATGTTTAAGTCCCAGGTAGGCATCTTTGATCTGAGGGACGGTCTAAGTCTGGCTGCAGACCTTAGGAATCTTTGGATCCATCTATGGCTGGCTAATTCGGAATCGAAATAGGCGCTAAGTGCTAAGACCTGGACTCTAAGGGTAGAAGGACTTAACCCTTACTCTAGTCCCTTCTGAAGGAAATCCAGAATCCTCTGTATATTTGGTCTGGTTTGATCTGGGGCTTCGTCGCCTGACCAGGTGCAGAATCTTTTCCAGATCTTAAAATAAATGGAGTTAGTCACCTTCTTTCTGCTGGCCTTCAAGGTAGATATAACACCCTCAGACAGACCTCTCTGCCTTAGGAGGTTGGACTCAGGATCCAGGCCGAGGAGGCTGAAGATTTCCGGATGAGGATATCCTTTCTCCCTGGGAGAATAAATGCTTCCTGTGGGGAGAGTTTGGTTAGGATCGAGAACCAGCTCCTCTTGGGCCAGTACGGGGTGACCAGGATTACTCTGGCTCTGTCCCTGATGATCTTTTGGAGAACCCTTGGGATTAATGGGAATGGAGGGAAGGCATATGCAAGGTCCCAGTGCAGGGAGAAGGCGCCGATCGCTAGGGGCCAGTCCCTTGAGTTTAGGGAGCAAAAAGTTGATACCTTTGCGTTTATCCCTGTAGCGAATAGGTCTTTTACTGGAAGGCCCCATCTCTGGACAATCAGATTGAAGATCTCTATGTTTAAGGACCATTCTCCCTGGTCTATGGTAGTCCTGCTGAGGAAGTCCGCCGCACAGTTTAGGCTTCCTTTTAAATGAACTGCCGATATTGATCTTAAATTTTTTTTCTTCTCTCCAGAGGAAGATTTTTCTGGACAGACCTTCCAGCTTCTGAGACTGTGTGCCCCCCTGATGCTTGAGGTAGGACACAGTCGTTACATTGTCTGAATAGACCTTTTATATGTTGGCTCCTTAGTTTTGGAGCGGCTGTTCGTATGGTCTCCCAAACTGCCCTGAGCTCCCTGTAGTTGGAGGACTGAGCTGCAATCTTCGGAGGCCAGTCTCCCAGGTAAAGATCGGAGTAAATTTTTGCACCCCATCCTTTTATGCTGGCATCGGTCTGAATATGTACTGCTGGGGTCTTGAACCAGACCATGCCCTTTTTTAAATTTTTTTGTTTGAAGCCACCACCGGACTGAAGATTTTACGTGGCCCGGGATCAGGATCTTTCTGTCCAACGAGGTCAGATTTTTGTCCCATTTTCTTAGATGCCAGGACTGAAGGGCTCTGTAATGGGCTTGGCACCACGGGACTGCTACAATGCAGGCTGTCATCTGACCTAAAAGGCTCATCGTTTCTCTGAACAAGGAGCGACGTCTCAGGAAGGCCCTGATTGATGACTGTAGGTTCTGGATTCTTTCTGCTAGAAGGAAGGTTGTTTGTTTTTCCTGAATCCAGCAAAACCCCCAGGAATTTTACCCTGGTATTCGGAACTAGGGAGGACTTCTTTAGGTTTATCACCCAACCTAGATATGTCAGAAGGGAACAGAAGATTTCTCGATCTGCTATAGACTGAACCACCGTGTTTGAAATTAGTAGAAAGTAGTCTAGATAAGGGACGACCGTCACCCCCTGAGGTCTCAGGGAGGCGACCATCTCTACCACCAGCTTTGTGAAAATCCTTGGGGCTGAGGCCAGCCCGAAGGGGAGAGCCACGAACTGGAAGTGGTGAACAGACCCCCTGTGATCCTTTACTGCAAAACGCAGGAACTTCTGAGACTGGGAGTGAATGGGAACATGATAGTATGTGTCCTTCAGGTCGATTGTACAGAGGGACGCATCTTTTTGAATTAAGGGGATGGTAGAATTTAAAGATTAAATCTTGAACCTTCTGTAGATCACAAATTTGTTTAGCCTCTTTAGATTTATGATCATGCGGAAGGAGCCCCCCTGGCTTTTTTTTACCAAGAAAAGGCTGGAGTAGAACCCCTGCCCTTGTTGAAGCTCGGGAACTGGAATTACTACTCCTAGGTCCAGGAGATTCTAGACCTCCTTCCAGATCTGGCTGTACTGAAAAGAAGGGTGGTGAGAAATCAGAAATACATTCAGGAGGGGGGGGGGGGGGGGAAGATAGTTCTATTCTGTATCCAAACCTGACAAGATTTTGCACCCAGAGGCTCAGAGAAGTCTGCTGCCATTGAGCAAAATGTTGGGATAGTCTTCCCCCTATCCTGGCGTCACTGTTTCTCACCGCCCTTGTTTTGGGGATTAAGCAGGTACCCTCTACCCCTTTTGGGGTAACTCCAACGTCCGGTTTTACCTTTACCATGAAAGGAACTACTTTGGGTATATTGACCACGAAAGGAGGGTTTCTTTTTAGGGGTCTTATCCTCAGGCAACCCCTTTTTATCAGTAGCCTTCTCGAGGATCGTGTCCAGTACAGGACCGAACACGTATTCACCCGAGAAGGCTATGGAACACAATTTCATCTTGGAAGAGATGTTTCCCGACCAAGATTTCATCCAAAGTGCCCTCTGGGCTGCATTGGACAAGGCTGCATCCTTGGCTGAAAATCTAATTGTCTCTGCAGAGGCGTCCGCAAGGAAACCTGTGGCAGATTTTAGCAAGGGAATGGAATCTAGTATTTGTTCCCTGGGCGTTTTGCTGCATAGATGACCTTCTAACTCATTCAGCCATAGGTACATAGACCTAGTGACTGAAGTAGCGGCTATGTTTGTCTTGATACTAAACATAGCTGCCTCCCAGGACCTTTTTAATAAGCTGTCAGCCTTTCTTTCCATAGTGTCCCTTAACTGACAGGAGTCCTCAAATGGAAGTGAGGTTCTCTTATTGACCTTGGCCACCTGGATGTCAATTCTAGGGACCTCGTCAAAAATTTTAGAGTCTGATGGGTCAAATGCAAGGCGGTTTCTGAATTCCTTGGATATACCCAGCTTCTTTTCTGGATGGGCCCATTCATCCATCACCATCTCCTTAATGTTTTCGTTTATGGGGAATACCCTGGAGCGTTTGACCCTCAATCCCCCAAACATCTCTTCCTGAACCGTATGGGGTTGCTGAATGTCTTCTACCCCCATGGTATCCCTGACAGCTTTTAGAAGGTCACTCATTTCACTGGGAGTGAAGAAAAATTTTCTGGAATCCTCAACGATCTCGCCCTCAGATAGGTGGTCGTCATTCTCTTTTTTTTTTTTTTTTTTTTTTTTTTTTTTAGAGGATGAGGCATCGTCCTCTAAATCTTCGGAGTCAGAGGGGATGTCTGCCCCCCCCCCCCCGGGTCTTTTAGGTGGGCGGATCTCCCTGGTATCCTCACGGAGGGAGGCCAGTGAAGACTTAACCTCCTCCTGGATCATGGATCTAAACTCCTGCATAATTGAGGGCTGTTCGTCTCTCACTATTTTAGCGGTGTAATCCTCAGGAAGCCTGACGGAGCACTGGATGCATCTGGCGGTCGTCTTTACTTTTTTTTAAAGTAAGTTTGGCCTAAGTGAGAGAGGCAGCCCATTAAATTTGTTAATCTGGTATAGGAGCAAAGACTAGATGCAGTATACCAGCAGACACCACAAGGGGGAGGGGATAGTGGTTACCCTCTAAGGCGCACCCCCCTCCCCCACACACCTATGAAGCTGCCGTCTTGCCCAGGTGGGCTACTCACGCAAGGGCGCTCGGGAGTGCTTCTTCTGCTGTGGCCTCTTTCCCCTGATCTGACATGTTCCGGTAGGAGAGCGATGCAGCGGGAAAGTGCTTGGTAGCATCTTTTATAAAAATCCGTCCACTGCCGGGTTTCGGCCGGCGGTCCGGAAGTGACGTCAGACGCGCGCGACAGTGCAGAGCGTCTTTCTGGTCGGCTACTTACAGAGAGGTAGGTGACCCACGGCAGCTCAGGGCAGGCTTCCCACAACAGGGAGCGTGACCCCGGCGTCCCCTGTCAGCTTGAGAACGAGTCCGCCGGAGAGCCTGGGACGCATCTCTGGGTGAAAAGGACCCGCAAGGGAGGCAAGGAACACCACTGATGCGGTCACCCAGGTATTTCAAAATAATAAAAACGAGGTCCACTTCACCTCCCTGAAAGCCAGAGAGGACTTTACTCTGTCCTGGCCACTATAGGGGCAGGAACACACTGGTGAATGGTGGTGGGAGGGGTCCTTTTAAACCTATCTCTGTTCCTGCCCCTACAGAGGTCAGGGGTCAATCTCTCTGGGCCGTCATGGTGGTGAAGCGGAAATCATGTTTTAATATATGCAAATGAGCCTCTAGGAGCAATGGGGGCGTTACCATTACACCTAGAGGCTCTGCTCTCTCCAACTGGTGTAACATCTGCATTTGACAGGACCATGTATAGTTCCATTACCTGGTCCTGTCAAAGTGCAGAGGGAGCTACATTTGCAGAGAGCAGAGCCTTTAGGTGTAATGGCAACGCCCCCGTTGCTCCTAGAGGCTCATTTGCATATATTTTCTCAGTAATGCAGGCACGCATGAACATGGGACAAACACAGATGTTTTCAGCTAAGTGCACATGTAACAGGTCAGCCGGTTTCATATGTACAAATCTGCTGACAGATGCCCTTTAAATAAGGGTTTAGCAGTCATACATAGCTGGTAGCCTTTCTTGCTAAGAGAGGTGCTAGGAGCATTATAAGGGAGGCTTCCGGTGTTCTGCCTAATTTGCTGACAGACTCCTATCAGGTATGTACATGTTATGTTGCTGCATATTCCCCCCCTTGCTTCCATTGTGAAAAGCTGCACAAAAGGTAAATGTTTTAGCAGATCTTCTATTCAAATTTTTTTTTTTTCCCCCTGTACGGCGTGTGGAGGAGATTCGTTTGGCATAAACGTGTTTGTATGGATTTTATGCCCCAAAATAGACTAGAAATCTGCAGCATTTCTGGAACATCCTCCACATGGTCTGTGTCGGGACTGGAGCCCTTGCTTATAAAAGACGTGATCACACAGAGAGCAGCCAGTGTGAGCAGCTGATGTTCTTTTAATTAGCTTTTTCTTTATAAAAACTCACTTTTGTTATTAGAGTACTCTATTACAAAAATAGTTGATAGCTGCAGCCCTAATCTGAACGGAGAGGGCCTTCTGTATTATAGCTCTTCCTCCCTCCAGAAGGATTCCACTCCGCACAGCGCCATCACATATGTATCAGATCTGCTAGTTCCACTAAGCAACAAGGACATTCTGCATCAGATGACGCCCATCCGGGGTAAAAAGACTGGTGTTTTCTACTCTATGGACAATAAATAACTGTGGAAGCGTCCCACATAGAGGATAAAGGCACTGCTTCCAAAATATTAGACCATTGCTCCTATGAGATGTTGCCCAAATATTGCTCTCATTTACACATATGGGTCAGTGGATGCAACTCCAGAAATGTATTAAGCATCTGATATCATCCAAGAGATGCCCCACCCTTGTTGCCCCTCTCCTTCCAGTCTCCGAACCCAGTCAGATACATATTCAGTCATAGCGGGGTATACTGATTCCTGTAACTTCTTTCAACTATTTGATATTTTCCAAACCCCCCCCAAAATGCACTTTCAAAAGTGCCATTAATTCCTGACAGCTCAAATTATATCCAAGTACCCAACTAGTCATATCATTGGCCCCCAGTTCTATTCACCCTTTAAAATACTGACTTTGAGCCGCCAAATAGTACACCTACAGGTTGGAGATCGTCAGTCGTCCCACCGCTTTTGGATTTTGCAATGTCTTGAGCTTTATTCTTGGTTGTCCCTTGCACCATAACAAAGTCCTGGGAAATTGAGTTAATCTTGTGAAACCTGTCCAGGGGCAACCAGACCGGGGCATTATCACCATTTTAATGAAAGGTGTTGTCCTGGTTTAGAGCTGGTCCCGGACATATCCCCCTTCTTCACCCAGACAGCCCCTCTGAGTGGAGCATTTCATGCTCTCCCATGCCTTGTGCTGGATCGCGCAGGCTAAAGGCTTTTTTTGTTTGTTTTTACACTGCTAGGCGGAGACTTCCACCTAGCAGTGTTCCTGTTGACGTCTCCGGCACTAATGGGCAGGCTTTAGCGCCGCCCTAGCCTGTTTTGCAGGAAGCCTCCGCCTAACATTCCCATGGTGGGACCTGGTATGTCACCGGATCTGCAGAAGAAGCCCTTGACCTGTGTAATTCAGTGCAAAGGGGAGCATTGGAGCATGAAATGCTCCACTCAGAGGGGTTGTCTGGGTGCAGAAGGGGGTATGTCCGGGTTCAGCTCTGACCCAAGACAACCCCTTTAAGAAGATTGGTCCTACCCACTACAGAAAGATACAGTTCGCACCAGGCTTTAAGCTTAGTATGAGGTTCCGATCTTCAAAATCTGACTAAGTGACACATTTATTCCCAGGTATTTTTAGTTTTTTCCACACATGGGGCTGTTTCTGTCCAATATAATACATGATCTAGGTCTAGGCTGACCATCAATGAGCATCAGAACGGACGTGTGCCAGTTAACTGTTAGCCCGGACAACCGGCCAAATCTAGCAATAAGGCCTCATGCACACAACTGTTTTTTCACTGTCAGTGATTTGGCTTCAGTGGTCTGTGTCCGATTTTGTTTCCTTGTCTTCCTTTTTTTTTTTTTGTCTGACGGGGAAAAAAAAGGAAGGTTAATGAAAAGTGTAATTTTATTGCACCAAGGTCTTATAGCAAAAAAAACGGACACGGATGACATGCCAGTTGTGCATCTGTTTCTTTTTGATGGACTCATTGACTTGAATTGGTCCGTCCTCCGTTTTCCACTGACAAGAATAGGACAGGTTATATTTTTTTGATGGACTGGAATCGCGGATCACGGATGTGTAGAAAAAAAACCCGGAGGACTATCAGTTTTTTTTTTTTTCACAGCTCCATAGAAATGAATGGGACCTCCGCTAAACTGTTAAAAATTACTGAACGGACGCGGATGCACACAACGGTCGTGTGCGTGAGGCCTAAGAGACATAACAGCAGTCGAGGAAGAGAACGTGTCACCTAAGAACAGCAAAATGTCATCTGCACACATGGCCACATTACCGTATTGAAACCCCTGTATATTAGCGGAACTGCGTACAGCTGCAGCCAGAGGCTTTATTGCCAACGCAAACAGCAAGGGTGACAAAGGGCAGCGTTGCCGAGTGCCACATGCAAACTGAAACGTTGAAGATTGACCCTTATTCACGCCTTAAACTAGAGTACGGGTACTTTCACACTTGCGTCAAAGTTTTCCGGTAGTGAGTTCCGCCTTAGGGGCTCAATACCGGAAAAAAAAAAAGGTTTATCCTAATGCATTCTGAATAGAAAGCAATCCATTCAGGGTGTCTTCAGTTCAGTCCTTTTACGGTATTTGGACAGAGAGAAACCGCAGCATGCTGCATTTTTTTTTTTATCTACGGCCAAAAATCCTGAACGCTTGCCAGAACGCCGAATCCGGCATTTTTTTTTCCCATTGGAATGTACTAGTGCCCCATTGACGGTTCCGGTCTGCGCATGCGCAGACCTTTAAAAACAAAATACCGGATCTGTTTTTCCGGATGACACTGGAGAGATGGATCCGCTATTGCAATGCATTTGTCAGACTATTCCGGATCCGCCTACAAATGGTGACAATTTGCATACAGATTGCCGGATCTGGCAGGCAGTTCTGGCTTTGAAGGGGTGTGTCCAGGATTTTGATATTGATGCCTATCCTGAGGACAGACCATCACTGTCAGACTGGCCTGTCAGCTCTTAGCTTGTAGTTCCTGCGCCAGAACTATAAAATCCAGTACATAGCGGATGGAGATGGTGACTGCAGAGCTGCACCATGGACAATGCTGTGTAGTTCAGGTGCTACGGCGTAACTACCGCTGGGAACCTCGCCAATTTGATATTGATGGCCTATTCACATGTGCCGCCAAACAGTTCATGTCTTAAAGGTATTTTCCCAAGAAAAATATGCTAGAGTTTTCAAACCAGCACCTGGATCTAAATTATTTTGTAATTAAATGTAAATAAAAATTTAGCATAGCCTCTGAGTTATTCAATAAAATGCATCTGTATAGCGCCACCCGCTGTTTTTTTTTTTTTTTTTTTCTTTCTTATTATTACTTTGACCTGCTCACTGAGATGGCCGCACATGCTCAGTTTCATCCTTTAACAGCCTCCTGAGCTGTGATAGGGAGAGCTGAGACACGCCCCCTGAGCTGTGATAGGGAGAGCTGAGACGCGCCCCCTGAGCTGTGATAGGGAGAGCTGAGACACGCCCCCTCAGCTGCAGCACAGAAGACACTCCCCTTGAGCTTGATATAAATCTAACAAGAATGTGGAGATCTCTGGATCCATGTGAGGTACAGGGCTGGTTCTAGCTTTGTTAAAAAGAGATTGTCCTGTACTATATGATGTCTGATTTTCATTTTTTCACAGTCATGGGATAACCCCTTTAAGCAATGATGTTTTAAAAAATGGCACAGAGCAGTGACTGGCTGCAGCGGTCATCACTTCCAGTCCAATAGAAACTTGGAGTGGTGGGACTGCTGGCCAGAAGTGGTTAGTTAAAAAGAAGAAAAAAGACTAGGGGCTCATGCACATGAAGTTTTTTTTACAGGTCCGTATGCAGAAGTATTAATTTTAATGGGGCTTGAAAAAAAAAATAATGGAAATTACTCTGTGTGCATTCTGTGTCCACATGTCTGTTCCGCAAAAAAAATAGAACATGTCCTATTCTTGTCCATTTTGCAGACAAGGGCAGGCATTGTTACAATCAGGGGCAGATTGGAAACTTGAAGTAGCTCATGTTGTAGGAGGGTCTAAATTGACAGGAGGGGTCAGCAGTACTTGATTCTCCCAGCATTAATTTCCGCTGAAAGCTCATTATGTACCTGGCCAGCGGCAGAGAGGAGGACTTGGGCGGCCCCATGAGGCATCGGCCCACTGGGAAATTTCCCTGTAAGGTCTATGGCCAATCCGCTCCTGGTTACAATGGATCTGCAAAAAAAAAATAAAAAAAAATAAAATGGATGCAACACGTGTTTTTGTGGACCTCAAAATACATACGGTCGTGTACATGAGCCCTAAAGGGGTGCTAGCTGCACAGGCGGACTTTTCACGGTTGTAGATCAGCAGCAGAAGTGCCCGGGCTGCACTGGTAAGCGGCTCTAACATGGGAGCAGGTGTTCCCATTCGTACCTGTGGTGAGGTGAGTATTTTTTTTAAATTTGTTGGCACTACCAGGGATGGGGTGTGGCACTGTTTATACTGGGGGAAGGACATTATATCTACAGAGGGCACTGTGCAGGGGCATTATTTATACTGGAAGCACTACAGAGGAGCATTATTTGTACCAAGGGCACTGTGGGGGCATCAATACATAATGAGGGCACTGCATGGGTTGGGGGTAGGGTTGCCTCCATTTGCTCCTGCTGCAGACTGGAAGCTCAGGACAGGACCTGCGAGACGTCATCACGCTGGAGCGCAGTTCCTGTCCTTAGCTTCCAGTCAGCAGAGGGCATTAACAGCAGCGGGAGCAAATGGATGAGGTGAGTGTTTTTTTTTGCAGGAGCAGAGAAAGGCGCACTCATGGGGGCCATGGGCGTAGGGATCACCATAGCAGCCATAGCAATGGCTATGGGGCCCTACGCCACTGGGGGCCTGGGCTGCCTGCTGAGGATTATTATAGTTTTTTTAATTCATGTGGTATAGCTACAGGGGTCGCAGGCCCCTCCAGGACAGACAGAGAAGGCGCTATCTGCAGGGCCTGTAGGCTGTGGGCAGTGCAATAGGGCGCGGCCGGAGGCAGAGAGGCCTACCTGCAATGAGGAGATGGAGTGGTCCCGCTCCCAGCCTGGGCGGCAGTCCTACTGGCCGGAAGTGGAGGAGGCGGAGCGTACAGCAAAGCTGCGTGCTGCTGGGCCTGGCAGCACTGCTGGAGTGTGGGCGTGCAGACGTTCAACTGGCTGTGAGGTGAGGGCTGGCTGACTCTGGGACTGGTAAAACTTACTGTGGAGTCCTGGACCATTATATCTAGGGAGGAGGGGGGAGCAGGACCCTGGAGGTCTGGACCAGTACATTTAAGGAGAAGGGGGGAGCAGGACCTGGAGGTATGGTCTGGACCATTATATAGGGGGGAACACGACACTGGACCATTATATCTTGGGAGGAGGGGGAGCAGGACCCTGGAGGTCTAGACCAATTTATTGAGGGGGGAGCCGCAGGATCTCCAAGGTCTAAACCATTAAATTGTGGGGGGGGAGTAGGACACTTGATGTTTGGACCATTATATCTGGGGACTGGCGGTGGGAGATTTAGGATGGGTGTGGGTGTGGGGGTGGGAGGTCTTGGAGGAGTGTGGGGATGCTGGGGTGGGAGGTACTGGAGAGGTGTTTGGGTGGGAGCTCTGGAAGGGGTGGGAGGTCTGAGAGGTATGTGGGGGTGGGAGAGACGGGAGGGGGCCCATAAATTTTTTTGCTATGGGGCCCAGTCATTTCTAGTTACGCCCCTGATGGGGGCATTATTCTTACTGGGGGGCACAAATGGAGGGCATTATTCTTATTGGGAGTACTAGTGGGGGCATTATTCTTACAGGAGAGCAATAATGGGGGTATCATTTTTACTAGGGGGCACTAATGGGGACATTAATATTACGGGGGGCACTAATGGCAGCATTACAATTACTGGGGGCACTAATGCCAGGCCCCCACAACAACACCCCCTTTGGGGTGTGGCTTAACTTGGCCGGTATTTTTTGTTGAGGTATTTTTTGTTGGGAAAGGCGGCAACCCTAGTTGGGGGTAACAAAGGAAAAAAATATGAAATTTATCCGATTTTTAACAGCTATTAAAAATGGATGACAATGACAAATGGATATTAAAAACAGATAAGATGGCCCAAAAATGATTTATCGGTTTAAATAGCCTTTTCTTTCCCACTGTGGTGTAAATGAGACCTAATTGGATAGGTAATTTTTTTTCTTAACCAACCCTCCAACTCAAATGTGAACACAAGAACATCATTATAAAAATAGTTTTATAAGGGATGGAGAATACTTCTTTCCCTCTTGGTTGCCATTTGCTTTTACACAAAGTATGGGCATTTTGCCCTTAGTAAAGATGGCTGCCGCGCACGAGGAAGCAAGGGCGGGCCGAGTGATGTTTTGACAGCTCATCCCATCACGTGCTAGCCCTCCGATGTCATGTGACCGGCCCGCACGGAAGACGGAGGAATGGCGGCGTATCTGCAGTGGAGGCGATTCGTTTTCTTTGAGAAGGAGCCGGTGCGGCTTACCGGGGAGGGCGGGGAACCTCTCACCCTGCCGCCCGGGCTGAGCGTCTGCGACTCCAGCCGCGGTAGCCTGCTGTTTGGGGATATCCTTTTCTAGGAGTGCTCTGTGGAAGCTGGGGGGTTGTGGTTTTCCAGCATCATACAGATGTCAGTAATGTAGGTGTGGAGCCTCCATAAGGGTGAATTCACACACTGCAGATTCTCTGCGGACGTCTCGGTCACCGCGCTCTACGTCTGAATGCGGTTTACAGAAATTTTTGCGTAAATTTAAAGTGTTCGGTCGCAGAAATGTTTCCAGCAAGTCGGCTGCATGTGAATTCGCTCTTATGGAGGTTGCAGGCTCGCATTGGAAGTACAGGGGCCCCTGAAGAAGGCGTGCACAGGGCCCCGCGGATCCTGAAGGGCTCCTGTATACCGTGAGTCCTTACCGCTGGCTGACGACTGTGCCCCTCCGTACACTTGCACACTCGGCGGAGCGCAGCTTACAATCCAGTCCGTACCATTAAGAACCGTAGAGTGTCGCGTGTTACGTGCACAACACGTGTCCCCTCTGATTGCGCTAGGGGGTCCGCACTTTACATTGGGTGCTTCATAGGAAATACCACCTTCAGTTTGACTCAGCTTTTGGGGTCCTCCGGGCTCAGAGGAAATCATTCCTGGAAATACAAGTCTTATAAGCACTGAGTATTGAAATGGGTCGGGGGGCTTAGAGCCCACCCAGTGGTCATCTATTAAAGGGGTCGTCTGGCCTACACATACTGAGGATAAGTCATCCATATTGGATAAGGGGGTCCGACAGCTTATCAGTGGCGGTCGGGGGGGCCGTGTGGAGGACCGCCGCCAATCTGATATTGATGACCTTTCCTGAGGATCACCACAGTTTCCATTTATCATAGAATTTTACTTATTTGTGTCTCAAATATATACAGTATATAGGGGGTCACTCATCAAACTGGTGTAGAGTAGAACTGGCTTAGCTGCCCCCTAGCAACCAATCAGATTCCACCTTTCATTTTCCAAAGGAGCTGTCAAAAATGAAAGAAGGAATCTGATTGGTTGCTAGGGGCGACTAAGCCAGTTCTACTTTACACCAGTTTAAAAAATGACCCCAATATTTTCCAATTGGTCTTTATTAAAGAAGATTTCTCCAGTTTTGCCACTCTGCAGACCGTTGCTTCTCTGTCAGGGAGCTGATCTGTCTGCAGACCGTTGCTTCTCTGTCTGCTGAGCTGATCTGTCTGCTGAGCTGATCTGTCTGCTGAGCTGATCTGTCTGCTGAGCTGATCTGTCTGCAGACCGTTGCTTCTCCTCTGTGAGTCTGTCAGGGAGCTGATCTGTCTGCAGACCGTTGCTTCGCCTCTGTGAGTCTGTCAGGGAGCTGATCTGTCTGCAGACCGTTGCTTCTCCTCTGTGAGTCTGTCAGGGAGCTGATCTGTCTGCAGACCGTTGCTTCTCCTCTGTGAGTCTGTCAGGGAGCTGATCTGTCTGCAGACCGTTGCTTCTCCTCTGTGAGTCTGTCAGGGAGCTGATCTGTCTCCAGACCGTTGCTTCTCTGTCAGGGAGCTGATCTGTCTGCAGACCGTTGATTCGCCTCTGTGAGTCTGTCAGTGAGCTGATCTGTCTGCAGACCGTTGCTTCTCCTCTGTGAGTCTGTCTGCAGACCGTTGCTTCTCTGTCAGGGAGCTGATCTGTCTGCAGACCGTTGATTCGCCTCTGTGAGTCTGTCAGTGAGCTGATCTGTCTGCAGACCGTTGCTTCTCCTCTGTGAGTCTGTCAGGGAGCTGATCTGTCTGCAGACCGTTGCTTCTCCTCTGTGAGTCTGTCAGGGAGCTGATCTGTCTGCAGACCGTTGCTTTTCCTCTGTGAGTCTGTCAGGGAGCTGATCTGTCGGCAGCTCATAAAAACCCCCCACCCATTTACCCTAGATTATGACTGGACGGATAAGACTTTGGCATAAATGAGTGTTTAATTTAAAGCTGTTAGGAAAGTAAAGAGAAGGGCGACAGACGGAGCCGTCAGGGCGACTGTCTGACGGATTCACTGAGGAGGAGAAGCAGCAGAATGAAGTCAAGCAAAGCTGTAAAGGAAAACTTTAAAAGGGTATTCCCATCACAGCCAATGGGGGCGCATCGCTGGAATATGCCCCCATTGTCTCATAGGTGCGGGTCCCACCCCTGGGACCCACCCCGATAACGGAGCCCTGAAATTGCGCAGCCGCCCTCTATTCATTTCTATGGGGTTGCCGAAAATAGCCGAGCTCTTTTTGTCGCCCACCATGGAAATGAATGGCCGCCAAGCGCGTTGCACTTCCATTCACTACTGGTAGCTGGACCCGGGGAAACCTGGGGTCCTCCGGCTACCACTTTCCCCGCTCCGTTCTCGGTGTAGGTGCCTGCACCTCACAGGCAATGGGGGCATATCCCCAATTGTCTCAAATGTGATAACCCCTTTAATAAAGACCAGTAAATTTTTTTTATTTTTTCCCCCCCAAAATAAGTAAAATTAATTTTAATGGGACCCGTTTCAGCGATCGTTTAGGTCGACAGTAGTGGGTCCCCAGCGATCACCTGCCATGCGGATAGATTGCTGAAATTGACGGTAAGGTGCTTTTTTTTTTTTTTTTCTTTCCTCATGGAGATCTGCAGACGGACAGCCTTAGGCCTATTGCACACGACCGTATGGCTTTTTCAGTGTTTTGCGGTCCGTTTTTCATGGATCCGTTGTTCCGTTTTTTGTTTCCGTTGTGTTTCCGTTTCTGTTCCGTTTTTCCGTATGGCATATACAGTATACAGTAATTACATAGATAAAATTGGGCTGGCCATAACATTTTCAATAGATGGTTCAGGAAAAAACGGAACGGAAACATTTCCGTATGTGTTCAGTTTTTTTTGCAGATCCATTGACTTGAATGGAGCCACGGACCGTGATTTGCGGGCAATAATAGGACATGTTCTATGTTAAAACGGAACGGAAATACGGAAACGGAATGCATACGGAGTACATTCCGTTTTTTTTGCGGAACCATTGAAATGAATGGTTCCGTATACGGACCGTATACGGAACGCAAAAAACGGCCAGTAAACGGGAAAAAAAAACCGGCCGTGTGCAGGAGGCCGTACCGTGATACGGAGATCTAAGGCGTCTTTCACACGAGCGATACGGATTGTGTCCAGGGACTAGGGGATGGTTCGGCACGTAGGTTCAATCACTTTCGTCTGCGATTGCGTTCAGTGTTTCAGTTTTTCCCGCGCAGAGGTGATCAGTTAATGATGTTTTTTTCGTGCACGTGATAAAAATCTGAAGAATAACAATCTACAGTACATCTCCTAGCAACCATCAGGGGAAAATGCATTACATCCGGATGCAATCCGTTTTTCACCCAAGCCCCATTCACTTCTATGGGGCTAGAGCTGCGTGAAAAACACACACTATAGAACAGGCTGCGATTTTTCCTGAACGCAGAGATGATGCGTAAAAAAAATAAAACGTCGCTCGTGTGCACAGAGCCATGGAAATTAATGGGTCAGGATTCAGTCCGGATGCTATGCGTTTGCTTCACGGGTCCCCACCGGACGAAAAACTAAAAGCTTGTGTGAAAGAGACCTAAGGGTTCTGCCTCCACCCTGAGCGCCTGTACATGCATCTCTATGGAGTCCGCTGTGTGTCCTTAACTGAGAATCAGATATGACCGGCCAGATTTGGTTCCTGCCCCGTTCCCTCCAGCTCACCTCTTTCCAGGCTTATAAACTCCGCGTCACCCACCTGCATCAGCTAAAGCAACACAACATCCTGGTCTCTGTCGGCGAGGATGAGGAGGGGGTGAATCCTGTGGTAAGTGAAGGGAATGAGTTTGGGATGGAGCCTGCTTGTTTTTTTCTTTTGTGCTTTTGGATTAACCTCCGTCCTTTCCCATCATTCAGGGTCTTCGTCAGTATGCGTGCGCTTCTTCATGCCCACCTGTTTCCTCTTAGGGTGCATTCACACGGCCGTATAAATGGATCGACATCCGTTCCGCAATTTTGCGGAACGGGTGCGTACCCATTCATTTCAATGGGGCCGCAAAAGATGCGGTCCACACGGCTGGTATCTGTGTTTTGCGGATCCGCAATTTGTGGACCGCAAAACACTTACGGTCGTGTGAATGCACCCTTACAGTAAACAATTCAAAGAGGATCACTACAGGGGTTATCCTAAGGATTGGTCGTCAGAGTTAGATCGGGGCTGGGGGTCTGACTTTTGGCACACCTACAGCTTCATCCAATTCACCGGAATAGAACTGAGTTTTAACCTCTTAGGCTCCATTCACACGTCCACAATGTGTTTTGCGGATACACGGAGACACGGATCCGCAAAACACGGAAAGCGGCAATGTGCGTTCCGCATTTTGCGGACCGCACATTGCCGACATAATAGAATATGCCTGTTCTTGTCCGCAATTGCGGACAAGAATAGGACATGTTCTATTTTTTTGCGGAAACGGAAGCACGGATGCGGAAGTGCTGATCCGCAAATGTAGATGCGGACAGCACATTCCGTCCCCATAGAGAATGAATGGGTCCGCACCCTTTCCGCAAAATTGCGGAAAGGATGCGGACCCATTTTGCGGACGTGTGAATGGAGCCTTAGTGACCACTAATACGTCTTTTTACTGATGTAAACAATGGGGGTTTTAGCTAAACAGCTGGCTTTAATCAATCATTACATGTTTACAAAATGGTTCATTAAAAACTATAACTCATCCTGCAAAAAATAAGACCTCATACAAGTACATTGATGAAAAAACAAAGAAGTTATAGCTCATGGAATGCGATAAAAAAAAAATTTGCGTGGTCACTAAGGAGTTAATGATGGGCGTAGTCGCTACTACAAATACGTAGCTGTGCCTAGTATGCAGTGAAGGTTTCACGGCGCCGGCCTGGTCACAACGGCCTCTCTAAACAGCATGTTGTCGACGGTCTGAGTGTATGACCCCCACGATCTAGTGTAGTCAATGGGTTCCTGGCCACACACTTCTGATAGCTGTTGGCCAAATGCATGTTCAGTGGAGCTATTTGGCTATTCCTCCCCCCCCCCCCCTTCATACACATGCAGGCTTGGCTTGGCAGAGCATGCATATGTTATGAAGATTCAAAGGGGAAAAAGCCACTGACAGACACCGCTCCTCTATCCCAGCCCAAGCGCTGCCGGCCATCTCCCTCTGTCCTCCATATCGGTTTTAGCATTCTTCTCTTTTTCCCAGGTCAAGGTTTGGAACCTGGAGAAACGGGATGGAGGAAACCCCCTTTGCACAAGAATCTTTCCTGCAATTCCTGGTAATAAGCCGACGGTTGTTTCGTGCATCACAGTTCATGAAAATCTCAACTTTATGGCCATCGGTGAGTATCTCACATTGTAGACCTTTCTGTCCAGGGCTTGGCCTGATGCGTCTCTGCGTCGACCTGTATTTTGTGGGGTCGCTTTCACCTGGCAGTGGGGCTCGTGTGTACATGGTTAGATCTGTCATTGGCATAGCTGGGCCTCCTTTTTCTGTTTCATTGATTTCTTTTCTTTTTGCTTGCCTCAAGGTTTTGCCGATGGAAGTGTTATCTTAACCAAGGGGGATATAACTCGAGACAGACATAGCAAGACGCAGATTCTGCAAGAGGGGAGTTATCCGGTCACAGGCATGGCTTTCAGACAGACCGGCAAGACCACCCATCTCTTTGTGGTCACAACTGAGAGTGTCAGGGTAGGCAGTGAGCCCGTTTGCGTATTCGTCATTATCCCTTTAACCTCTTTTTCTAGATTAAAGGGGTCGTGCCTGTTTGAGGGTTTTTTGGCAAATACTACATTCGAAGCATACTTCCCTGCTTCCCGACGGGGTCTTCCGCCTCCTGCGCTCTCCTGCCTCTGCTGGGGTCCCTGGATGTAAACTTTCATTTTGACGCCGCTGTAGTCAATCCTCTGGCTGCAGTGGTTACTTGCGCCCCTTACGGCATGGCAACTGGTCACGTAACGCAAAGGGAGCAGGTTACTGCTGCAGCCAGCGATTGGCTGTAGCAGCGTCAAACCGGAAGTTTACATCCAGGGACCCAAGCGTAGGCTGGAGAGCCCGGGAGCTGGCGTTGAGTTTTGCAGGTCTGCTCCGGGAAGGGGGTTGCCAAAACACCCCCAAATGTGCGCAACCCCTTAAAAACATTGATGAGACACACATTTTAAAGGGGAAACCAGTGACTGCACTGGTTACCTATCCGCTATAATTTATACTTGCCACTCTCGCCCACAAAGCTCTTGACATGGCAGCCCCCTCTACATCTCCCCCCTCATACTGCCTATGTTCTCCATTCTTACAGCTTCCATATTCTGAAGCCCTCGCTCCCGTCTCCAGTTCTCTAGAATGCACTGCCCCAGACAATCCGATTTCTCCCCACACATATTTAAGTGGACCTTTTACATTTCCTAATCTGACCTTACACTGGGTTCACACCTGAGCGTTTTACAGCGCGTTCCTACGCGCTGTAAAACGCTCCACAAGGAGAAACCAATGATTCCCTATGGGAATGGTTCACACCTGGGCGTTTTACAGCGCGTACGATCGCGCTGTAAAACGCCCTATGCTCAAAAAAGTACAGGTCCTTCTAAAAAAAATTGCATATTGTGATAAAGTTCATTATTTTCTGTAATGTACTGATAAACATTAGACTTTCATATATTTTAGATTCATTACACACAACTGAAGTAGTTCAAGCCTTTTATTGTTTTAATATTGATGATTTTGGCATACAGCTCATGAAAACCCAAATTTCCTATCTAAAAAAATTAGCATATTTCATCCGACCAATAAAAGAAAAGTGTTTTTAATACAAAAAAAGTCAACCTTCAAATAATGATGTTCAGTTCTGCACTCAATACTTGGTGGGGAATCCTTTTGCAGAAATGACTGCTTCAATGCGGCGTGGCATGGAGGCAATCAGCCTGTGGCACTGCTGAGGTGTTATGGAGGCCCAGGATGCTTCGATAGGCGAACAGAAGTTAGCCGCGCCCACTATAGTTGATACAAGTCGTGACGTCAGTGGGCGGGCGGCCCGACGGTAAATAGTGAGAAGGCAGCGGCGGGGGTCCGACACCCGGGACCCTCGCCGATCAGCTGTTTGAGAAGGCAGCGGCGCTCCAGTAGCGCCGCTGCCTTCTCACTATTTACCGTCGGGCCGCCCGCCCACTGACGTCACGACTTGTATCAACTATAGTGGGCGCGGCTAAGTTCTGTTCGCCTATCGAAGCATCCTGGGCCTCCATAACACCTCAGCAGTGCCACAGGCCGATTGCCTCCATGCCACGCCGCATTGAAGCAATCCTTTCTGCAAAAGGATTCCCCACCAAGTATTGAGTGCAGAACTGAACATAATTATTTGAAGGTTGACTTTTTTTGTATTAAAAACACTTTTCTTTTATTGGTCGGATGAAATATGCAAATTTTTTTAGATAGGAATTTGGGGTTTTCATGAGCTGTATGCCAAAATCCTCAATATTAAAACAATAAAAGGCTTGAACTACTTCAGTTGTGTGTAATGAATCTAAAATATATGAAAGTCTAATGTTTATCAGTACATTACAGGAAATAATGAACTTTATAACAATATGCTAATTTTTTTTGAAGGACCTGTACATGAGCTTCTTTGGGGCGTTTTGTCGCGCGTTCCCGTACACAATGGGCGTTCGCTTGTCTCTGTATGCGCGATTGCAATCGCGCATACAATCGCGCATACAGAGCGCTCCTTTCAGAACGCTCAGGTGTGAACCCAGGGTTAGTCTTCAGAACCCCCTCCCTTCACTCATCTGTGTCCCCCACACTCCTAGCAATATAATGCATTTTATAACAATGACTGGCTCATACAGCTTCTGATTTTAAAAAATCACATATAAAATGGCTGGACCGCTATTCTACCTTTTGTATCAACCCTGTTTCCTCACAGATTGTAAGCTCTTGTGATGAGCAAGGCCCTCAGTCCTCTTGTTGAACTGTACATTAGTTGGTTGCAGGTTCCTCAGAAGCTCCCGCTCTCTTACGTTCTGGTTACTTTCTTTTTAGGCCTATGAGTTAAGCCAGAAGGATTACCCGTTGCAGGTTCCTCAGAAGCTCCCGCTCTCTTACGTTCTGGTTACTTTCTTTTTAGGCCTATGAGTTAAGCCAGAAGGATTACCCATACACCGAGTTGGACTCTCACGGCTGTGGCCTGCGTTGCTCTGCGTTGTCTGATCCCTCTCAAGACATGCAATTCGTAGTGGCCGGTAATGAATGCGTATACCTTTACCAGCCGGACGAGAGGGGACCCTGCTTTGCCTTTGAAGGACAAAAGCTTATAGTACATTGGTATCGCGGTTATCTAGTCATTGTATCAAGAGAAAGGTATGAAAATAAACCTAAAGACTCTCTGCACAATGCACCGATCTGTATTTAAAGGGGTTTTCCCCATATCAGACAATGGGGGTATATCGTTAGGATATGCCCCCATTGTCTGATAGGGACTGCACCTACACCGAGAACGGAGCCCTGAAAGTGGTGGAGGGTGCACTGTGCATGCGCAGCCGCACTCCATTTATTTATATAGGGCTGCCCAAAAATTTCCCTCGGCCCCATAGAAATTAATAGGAGCGGTGGCGGCGAAAGCGAGGTTCGCTCCCGTTCAGTACTATGGGAACAGCCACCACTTTCTCTGCTCCGTTCTCGGTGTAGGTGCGGGTCCCAGACAATGGGGGCATATCCTAGCGATGTGTCAGACAGGAATTCCCCTTTTAGTTGATTTCTAATTAATAACTTTTTTCCTGGATTTACATATTGATGACCTATCCTCAGAATCCTGCCGATCAGCTGAGCTGTTAAAACGGGCTGTGGCTCTTGGACGGTCACTGCGGCCTCTTCCTTGGCCTATGACATCACATCCATCGGTCACAGGGTCAAGTGAATGAAACAGAGCTGCAATACAAAACACAGCCACTATACAACGTATGGCGCTGTGCTTGGTATACTTTGAAGAGTCTGCCTCACTCATCCAAGCTCCGCAGCCCCTTCTAAGAGCTGATCTGTGGGGGACCCCCTACTGATTAGATACTGATGACCTATCCTGAGCATAGGTCATCAATATTTTAAATCCTGGAAAATCCCGGAAAAGGGCTCTGCTACACGGACCAAGGATCAAACCACGTATTGGGTATGACCACTCATATGGACTCTCATTCCCAATAACTGGGCCATGTAAAGTTGCGCTGTTCACCCATGTACACGACCATTATTGGTTGGTTTTGCATGATACCAGCCTGTATATTGGTCTCGTTGTAAGTGTGCACATACTTATGCTTCTAATTGATTTGGCACCACACAAAGATGAAAATCGCTAGAGTGCCGATAACAGGATAATTGATAGTAAAGATGATCATTCATCCCCTTTTCCTTTCAGGCCATTTGGTAGGAATTTTAAGCAAGCGTCATTTGTCAAAAGCTTGTTATTGTCCCGGCCTTAATCCATATAACAAGACCCTTAGATCTTCGTGTATTGAAATTGCAAACAAAACTATGAAATTGCTGCAATGTTTTTTTGTTTTTTTCTCTTGCACATCGGATTTTGCTGGACGTGATAGCCATGCACCGGACAGGCAGACGCTGACCATATATGACCTGGGAAACAAGTTCATTGCTTATAGCTGTGTTCTGAATGACGTGGTGGATGTACTGGCAGAGTGGGGCTCTCTCTATGTTCTTACACGGGATGGACTCCTGCATGGCTTACATGAGAGAGACACGCAAACCAAGCTGGAGGTACACAAACGTTCTCTTTCAATCTGTACACTGCGCTAGCTAAAATATGTATGGGGTAGTTCCTGTAGATGCCTAATACACTAAAAGCTGCTGCATTATTGTGATTATTACATGGCGGGATTCGAACTCCCTACCTTGCACATTAGAGGCAAAGACGTAAACGCTACACTATACAGCTACATATAAATGTTTCTGCCGGGATTCGAACTCCCTACCTTGCACATTAGAGGCAGATGTAGCTGTATAGTGTATTGGTTTACGTCTTTGCCTCTAATGTGCAAGGTAGGGAGTTCGAATCCCGGCAGAAACATTATCGTGATTGTTGTAGTCTATAATAAGCGATTGCTGGTACAGACAGGAGAATTGTAGGGCTTTTGCTGCTTTGTTAAGGAAGGGTCCTTTTCGACATGAAAATGTCCGATCCCCTTTGCCAGTGATTGACTGACTGGTCACATTTCCATGTTGATGGGGGTCAGGAAGTAGAGACAGAAAATGCTGGAACAGGAGTGACAGAGAACTGGTAAAGTGAGGTCTTTTTAAACTTTTTTTTTTTTATGTGGTCAGACAACCCCTTTAAGGTGATTCCTCTAACGGGAATTTAAAAAATGCCATATCCTAGCTTTAATATTGCATCGATGGTCAGATCAGTTCATACCCCCTCCCTTCTCTGTCTGCAATGTACAAGATGCCCATATATTGCCCAGAGAGTGTGTCCTTTCTGTAACCACATCACATACTGTCAAATACGATTAGATAAATATTATATTAAATTTGCACAGATTTCATTTACGGTAGCTTTTGAGCAGTAGTTTAAGCTGCAGTATTTTATTTTATTTTTTTGTTTCTTTTCAGATGCTTTTCAAGAAGAATCTTTATGTTATGGCTATCTCTTTGGCCAAGGGCCAGCACCTGGACAGTGATGGACTGTCTGAGATCTTCCGCCAGTATGGAGACCACCTGTACAGCAAAGGAGACCACGACGGAGCTATCCAGCAATATATACGGTATCCTCTAGTTCTATATAATCTTATAGGTGAATCCATTTTTTGTCCTGTATGGAGATGCATGAATTTTCCTTCTTGCAACACTCCGAAAAACAGGATTTTTGTACTCAAATGTAAAATCCCTTTCTCACTACGTTCATTGGGGAAAGTGTTAGCTCCTCCTGCCAGCTATACCCCTCCTGCAGACACTCAGTTTGTGGCCTAGCATCCGGATGTATATATACAGATCCCAAGGAAGTCGTACCCTAAAAAGGACTGATCTCTACCATTTGGGGAGAAAAACAAAACCCTGCACCGAGAGAGAGAGGGGCACATGGTGTCAATACGGCTGGGGCAGAAGAATACTTACTCTCCGTCTTCTGCCCTATACCAGTTTTCTGGTATAGAAAAGTTGCATTTTTTGGTTCAAGTCTAGATCTGCACCAAAATTGCAACTTTTTCCCCTTTCTAACAACCTCTCCACTGCTATAAAAAGTGGTCAGGAAGGGGTGGGCCATGGCTATGACTTTGACTGCCGGATACATTTACCTGCATGCAGGGGGGTGACCTAGCAGTGGTGCTGTGCCTATGTGGGTTTTATGGCCCAGAATCAAGGAGGCTTGGTCTGGCAGCAGGGGTACTGTTGGGTTGCTGGGTCGCCAAAATTGACAGTCAGGGAAGAAGACCTGTCCTTTTTAATCATTGACTCCCTTTTCTTCTGTCCAATAGAACAATTGGGAAGTTGGAGCCGTCTTACGTCATCCGCAAATTTCTAGATGCCCAGCGCATACACAATTTGACAGCGTACCTACAGGCATTACATTTGCAATCTCTAGCCAATGCCGATCACACCACTCTTCTACTGAATTGCTATACTAAGCTAAAGGACAGTGCCCGTCTAGAAGAATTTATCAAGGTGAACCACAGTGACGTCATGCTTCTTTGGGTGCAAAACATAATTACTTCTGTTTTCTGAAATCATCTTTGGTTGTGTATTGTCTTGTATTGCTTATCTTTGACAGTATGAGGGTCGACATTTAGCAAAGTCGACTTCTTCACCGTGAATGATGAACTTCTACTTTTTATAATGCTTTCTAATATTATTGGCATAGAAATATAGTCGTTTGTATACATGTATGCAAAAAACAATAAATCCTGTTTTTTGCATTCGTTTTTCCAGGCCAGTGAGGGTGAAGTACATTTCGATGTGGAAATAGCAATCAAAGTTCTTCGGCAAGCTGGCTACCATTCACATGCGCTCTACTTGGCAGAAAAACATGCCCATCATGAATGGTACTTGAAGATCCAACTGGAAGACATTAAGGTGATGTCAAAGCCCTGCTTATATAGAACTGTGACTTGTGCACTTTATAAATCTGTTGTCTAGAAGACTTGTGTACGTTTTAATGGTCTTTTATATATAGTACTTTTTGCCCTCTGTTATAGAACTTCCAAGAAGCTCTGCGATACATTGGACGCCTGCCCTTTCCTCAAGCTGAGAGCAATATGAAATGTTACGGGAAAATACTCATGTCCCATGTGCCCAACGAGACAACCCAGCTGCTGAATGACCTTTGCACTGACTTCCCCAATCCTGGCGGAGGGAACAGGGTGAGATATTTGCCATCATTGATGGGATATTCCCATCTCATAAAGTGGTGGCATATTGCCAGTATATACGGTACCATCACTTTATGACTGACGCAGATTAGACCTCTGGGACCCCCAGAGATCCTAAGATTGAAGTGGTTGTAGTGTTGTGGACCCCTCACAGTAGCACCCCGGCCACCCACTGTGCAAGAACTGCAGCACAGCTCCTTTCAATTAAATGAAGCCGGCTGCAGTTCCCTGCCAAGTGGCCAGAGATGCTGCAGGGAAAAACATTGAGGCCACAACAACTTGGCATTGGTAAGGGTCCCAAAAGTCAGAACCCCACCGATCATTTAGTGATCCCACTTTGGGAATATTTCTTTAGAAATTGTCATATCAGAAGGCATTGAGTGATTAAAAGGGCTTCCTGGGATTTTGCAAATGATCACCTATCCTCTGGATAGGTCATCAGTTTCTGATCATTTGGGGTCTGACATCTGGGACTCCCCACCGATCAGCTGTTTGAGAAGGCACCGGCACTCGCAGTAGCGCCACGGCCTTCTCGCAGCATAGTCTAAGCCATCTGACATTGCGTTTATTGGTCATATGGCCTAGGCACAGCTCAGCACCATTTAAGTCAGGCATCCTCAAACTGCGGCCCTCCAGCTGTTGTAAAACTACAACTCCCACAATGCCCTGCTGTAGGCTGATACCTGTAGGCTGTTCAGGCATGCTGGGAGTTGTAGTTTTGCAACAGCTGGAGGGCCGCAGTTTGAGGATGCCTGATTTAAGTGAATGAGGCTGAGCTGCGATACCAAGCACAGCCACTATACAATGTACACCGCTGTGCTTGGTAAGCAGAGAGAAGCCTGCGGCGCTACTTCAAGCATCGGTGCCTTCTCAAACATCTGATTGGCGGAGTTCCCGGGTGTCGGACCCCCACCGATCAGATACTGATGACCTATCCAGAGGGTAGGTCATCAGTTAAAAGAAGTCAAAAGGGGTTTTCCAGGATTCTTTAACACTAGTCCAAAAAAAAACTTGCCCTGTAAAATTTTTGGGACGCTTTTGGTGCTCTATAAAGACTGCATGTACCCTTCTCATATAGGCAAATCCTGAAGAATTCATTCCAATATTTGCTAACAATCCCTGTGAGCTGAAGACCTTTCTGGAGCATATGACAAGAGTGCAGAGCGATTCTCCTCAAGGAGTTTATGACACTTTACTTGAGCTACGTTTGCAGAACTGGGCGCATGAGAACGACCCTCGGGTAAGCCACGTGTGCTGCAGCCATCAATACTCTCAAGTAGTTTGGTGACTAAATTACGGTGTTTGCAGACTCAAGACAACCAGTACTTCCAATAAGCAATGCATTTTTTTCATGACCACTGTATGTGTTTTCACCATCCATATTTTCTCCAATTTGGGAACACTCATCTGGTGTGACCCTTGCAGTGTAACCAGCTTCATATCTGTCCATTTAATTTCATTCCATGTAAATCATCCGGTAGATGAAGATTATCAATGGAGACCCATATTGGTATATGTGGACTGTGAACGCATGTGATACAAACTAAGTACACGAGTTCTTTAACAGGCAAAGCAGCAGCTGCAGAACGACGCCATGACCCTCCTGAAGAGCGGACGCTTCAAGAACGTGTTTGATAAAGCCCTAGTCCTGTGCCAGATGCATAATTTTCAGAAAGGAGTGCTGTATCTGTATGAGCAAGGCAAACTGTGAGTATGTGCTGGACTCTAAGGTGCCACATTATATTCCAGCACTCTGACATACATGATGTGATGCATGGCTTTGTTTTCCTAATAGCTTCCAACAGATTATGCATTACCACATGCAGAATGACCAGTACCAGGAGGTCATCGAAGCCTGTAAGCAGTATGGGGAGCAAGAGAGCTGTTTGTGGGAGCAGGCACTTAGTTACTTTGCACGCAAGGAGGAAGACTGCAAGGAGCACATTGCAACAGTATTGAGGCATATTGAAAGCAAAAACCTCATGCCTCCACTGTTGGGTAAGTCTCTGGAAATTTTTATTGTCATGGAAAAGTATTTTAAAGAGGCTCTGTCAGCATGATCAACACTATTACACCAGGAATACTGCCCCCTAGACATCAGCATGCTGAGGGCAGAGCTGTCTCCTAGCATCTACATATCATATACACTACTTACTGTAGCTGGATCTCTATGATATTAAAGCTAATATACATATTACTGCTTTCTTTACAAGCTTAATATATGATTATAAAGACATCAGACATACGGTATGTGTTGGCTTCTAAGAATAGAAAAAACAGCCTACTGTAAGGCTCTAGCTTAGCGATAAGTGCTCAGCCATGTATATAGAGATCCTAAGTTCTAGTCCCAGAAGAGACTTATGTAAAAAAAAAAAAATTGTAAGAAAAGGCTATACTAGAATATATAATAATAATAAAAGGCCTTACTATATTGAGAAGAGTTTTTTTTTTTTTTATGCTTAGAAACCTAAAACCTGTGACGGGTTTATTCACAGGTACAGTATATGATTATAAAGAAACCAGCAATATTTAATGTTAATCTAGCGATACTCATAAGCCAACAGCTAACTTTCATGACCAAATCCACATTGTGGATGCTTGGCTGAGTGTTTATATATTTTCAATGGGGATAGGGCAGGAAGTCGCTGCCAGGCAGCTCATCATCCTAAGAACAAAAGGACTGGGCATGTTGCAATCCAGCAGCCCAATCCTTATCTTCCTTAAAGGAAACCTGTCACCATGATTTTGCGCATAGAGCTGGGGACATGGGCTGCTAGATGGCCGCTAGCACATCTGCAGTACCCAGGTCCCATAGCTCTCTGCGCTTTTATTGTGTTAAAAAACAGTTTTGAGTGATATGCAAATTACCTGATGTGAGTCCTGTAGCCGGAGATGAGTCAAGCGGAAAGGAGCCCAGCACCGCCCCGTGTCCTCCGAATCTCCTCCTTGCTGGATAACGTCACAGAGCTGGAGCGCCAAAATCTCGTGATGCGCGAGCTAGCGCATGCGCAGTGTCGGCATCATGTTCATTCCCTGTACTGGCATCAGCACAGGGAACGAACTACGCATGCGCTAGCTCGCACATCGCGAGATTTCGGCGCTCCAGCTCTGTGACGTCAGCCAGCAAGGAGGAGATTCGGAGGACGCGGGGCGGTGCTGGGCTCCTTTCCGCTTGACTCATCTCCGGCTACAGGACACATATCAGGTAATTTGCATATCACTCAAAACTGTTTTTTAACACAATAATAGCGCAGAGAGCTATGGGACCTGGGTACTGCAGATGTGCTAGTGGCCATCTAGCAGCCCAGCTCTATGCGCAAAATCATGGTGACAGGTTCCCTTTAATATCTGCCATCAGGGGAGAGTCGGGAGGACCCATACACAATACATGGTTTTCTGATCACACTGAAATCAACAGGTTTGGGCGATAGCTAATGTGCATGGCCAGCTTTAGTCACAGCAGTGGTTTTTACATCCTGTTTTCAAATTTGCAGCACATTTTATCTTTGTCCATGAGGATTATTTTCCCCTATAAGTGTCAAAGGAGCAGCCAAAAAATGGGAATTTTGTTTTATCTGTATTTGTGCCTGTATTTGCATCCCTATTTTATTTCCATGACAGCTGCAGCCAATCACTGTCCTCTGCACTAGCCCACTGAGACCAGTAATTGGATGCAGCAGTATCATGGGTAGATGGCACGCAATCAGTTGCGCAGTTAATCAGTTGCAAGTAAACAGAGACCGCTACATAGAGAGATTATAAAAGAAAATGAAATCCAAAATGTGAAATCCAAAGGTCGGCTTTCATGGCCACCAACTGAGTTGTAGTGAAGTATTGTCAACTGCAGTGATAGATACGTCTTATGCAGTGATCTCTTTGTTTTCAGTGGTGCAGACCTTGGCACATAACTCCACCGCCACCCTGTCTGTGATCAGAGATTATCTGATCAACAAGATGCAGAAGCTGAGCCAGCAGTCAGAGGAAGATGAAAGGACTGTCAGTCAGTACCGGGAAGACACTGCTCGCATCCGCCAGGAGATCCATGAATTACGGAACAGGTGAGAGGCAAACCTGATTGCAGGTATGTAGATCCGTAGCGGTTGTCTGAACAGACCGAGGATTTCCATCATATACACTGAAGTGGTCATATGTTAGTAAATCAGAAGCGCTTACTATGGTACAGCACTTGCGATGTTTCCTATGCGCTGTGCCCCTCGTATTGGTTTCCCGCCTGGTAATCTCATACCATCGGTACATGGAGGAGGACACGGCCCTGTTTCTCAATGGGCGTCTCCTTCTTCCTGGCTGTGAGCTGGCACCTGTAAAATCTCTTTCTCGCTTAGTTCATTGGGGGACACAGGACTGTGGGTATGGCTGCTTGCTGCCACTAGGAGGCGACACTAGGCTGAAAAGTGATAACCCCCTTCAGCCTGGAGAGAGCATGTCAGTTTGTGCCCAAGCAATAGGAGTAGGAGAAAAACCATACAGTAAACAACCAATAACTGACCAATGCCAGTCGGACCGAACCAACCGCCATCAGTTGGCGGCAAACTGAAATCACTGGGTGGGTGCTGTGTCCCCCAATGAACTAAGCGAGAAAGAGATTTTACAGGTGAGTTCACAAAAATCTCATTTTCTCGCTCGTATCATTGGGGGACACAGAACCGTGGGACATCCTAAAGCAGTCCACGGGGAGGGAAACAAATCGCACGCCCATGGAGAAAACGCCCTCGAGGATGTGTAATCCACTGCCGCCTGCAAGACCTTGCTGCATGTAGCAGCATCCGCTGATGCCTAGGAAGGTACCCGGTAAAACTTGGTGAACGTGTGCCCGGAAGACCAAGACACTACAACTGGAAAGCTGACGCCATAGCTCTGCAGGGCGGTGCCTTACCCTGGGAGCGGAATGCCCAAGCAACTGTAAGACAGATATATCCTGGAAAAACGTCCCTTTGGAGGCCGTCAAGCTTTGACAAGGACCTCCAGGAAAAAACTGGTAAAAGTCAGAACGGCTGTAAGCGCTAGTCATGGACAAGCAAACCTCAGAGGCCAAATCACATGATCACATGGCTGATGGAGAGCTCGCTCTCTATAATGCGAGGGAGAAGGAAGAGACACCCATGTCTGTGATTAAGTGGAAGGCGGCGCGACTACCTTCTGCAAAGAAAGAAGATACTGGGCGGAGCACTGCCTTATGTTCATGACAAAAGAAAAATGTACGTACAAGAAGGCGCTATCAACTCTGAAAAACGCTGGGTGGATGATCCCGCCACCCGGAATGTCACCTTTCCAGAAATAAAAAGGAGAAGATGTCCCAGAGGGAGGACCTGTACCTCACTGAAACGCCACCAAACGACCCTCAGGTCGTTTGGACGAAGCCGGCTCCTGGCCGCAACTGTGGAAGCAGAACCAAAACTCCAGGTCCGCAGGATCCTCCTCTGGTCAAGAGAACGCCCCCTAGGAAGCGGTAAATTGGTAGACCAATGCCCCTAGAGCCGTAGGGGCTTGTGGTGAGACTTCTAGCAAGAGAAGCTGCTTGAGAAACCACAGAGAAAAAAACGCCTGAGCCAGGCATGCCCAACTGCAGGCCAAAGAACCAATACCTCGGAGAAAGGTAGAAGTAAAGCCGATGTGATGGTAAGTCCCGCCAGTGACCATATATTGACAATGTGGTAACCCTGCCTGGAAGGGCAGATGACCAAGATGAAAGAAATACTCTTGCCATGCGGAGTGCGATTACGACATCCAACGCCCCCACCATACCCGAGGAACCCTGGTCATGTGGAAAAAAATTGAGATGGGATTCCAGAGCCGTACAACCCATGGCTACTGGTCATCTAGACAGAAGGGCCAGCTCGAGGAAGGACAGGAAAAGAAAAGGGTGTTCCATTCCAGGAACGAAACCCCTACCAGCAGTGGCAAGGCGTGACAGACACCCGCTCTTCTCGGCGTGGGGAAACTTGTAGTCCACCACCGCGATGAGCAGTGAAAGGTATGACCACCATCGGCTTGAGGTGAAGTAGACATTACTCATATCTGAAGAGAGCTAGCACCGATGGCGTCACGGCATCAACTATTAGCAGCCAAGTCCCGCTTATAACGGCAATCTAGTGGTAGACGAGTGCTGTAGGGACTAAACTACCCAGTAGGTGCTGATGAGCTATGGCAATTATGCCATCGCAAAGCCTGAGTTGACGACAGAAGGACAACAGATGTCAGAGCAACGGCCAATTATTGGTAGTGTAAACCAGTAAGAGGCCAGGGCTAAAGCCCATCTGAGACTGGCGCTCTACAGAATCTAGTGGTAATGCAATACTCCGCCTGAGGAGGCCATACAAGGGAAGCCACAAGAGTCATGCAAACGCCATAGCAAACGCCTCCAGCTGAGGAGGAGACCACCGATTCCAGTGTTAGAAGAATCCGTCACCTGACGAAGGAGCTATGCAGTAGGAACCCTAGTATGTAGTGGTGACGCAAATACCCCTTGTACAGTAGGAGCTACAGCATGCTCCGCCAGCCTAAAACTGAGGGGGAGGCCTGAGGACATCCAGTAGAAACCATGGTGCCATGTTGTCCCAGTTAAGTAGAGCTAACCTTAAACACTCCACCTGAAATGGACGCTGAACAGGAGAAACCGCCGAAGCAGTGCCAGGGTAGATCCCCTACCTGAGGGGGGGCTCCCCCCCTACAACAGCAACTACATACTCTAGCCCTAGCGTGAAAACTTCCCCTGCAGAGGAGAACACGCAGTAGCCACTGCAGAGTGCCAGCATAACACCCTCACCTAGATAAGGAAGAGTGGTGGACAAAGAATACAGAGTGAGTGCAACATTCTGCTCGCTGGATCATAATCACAATATTCTATGTAATGGTGTGCACACTACACGTTGTCGAGGACCAATACCATGACCGACCTGAACGGTGGAGGCCCATGAGGATGGGGGGTCTCTAGGACACATAAGTGTTGCTGGGTAACCCCCCTGAGAGAACAAAGTTCGACATTATTTGCGCCCCCAACCAGCGCCGGAAGAAAAGAAGGATACAATATGGAAGTAGCCACCACAGTATCCATATACCACGGCAGTGGCGACGCAGAGGACCGGAGTGGTGGGGAGCAGGTAAGTATAACTATTCGGTATCAGGGGCCACGATGCAAGAACTTGTTAAATAATTTTCACCAGGAAATCCCATAAGACCGATAATAAATAGGACTGAATAAGGGAAGAATGACTGTGGTAGTGATCATTCCTCCCCATTCACTTGGCTTGTGTAATAGACCGATGCAAACAGTGGATGGCATGTGTGTGACAAAGCTCCTGGATAGTTCCTGCAATTAAAGGGGGTTTCCGAGACTTTTTATTCTGATAACCAAAATTTGCAAATCAGTGTCTGATCGGTGGGGGGCTGGCGTCTGGGACCCCCAGCCATCAGATGTTTGAGAAGGCCTTGGTGCCTGCAGTAGCACTTCCATCTTCTCTCTGCACACCAAGCACAGCGCCGTACATTGTATAACAGCTGTGCTTGGTATTGCAGCTCAGCCCCATTCACTTCAATGAGGCCAGGCCATGTGAATGATGAACGTGACATCGCCCAAGCTAAGCTGCGAGCGCTGGTGCCTTCTCAAACAGCTGATCGGCAGCAGACCAGGGTGTTTGATCCGGAGGATAGGTCATCAGTGTAAAGGTCTTGGAAAACCCCTTTAATAATAATTACTTTCATCTTGGACCAGCTGACTTCTGTGCCTTTCCCTCACCAGCCCTAAGATCTTCCAGAAGACAAAGTGCAGCATCTGTAGCAGTGCTCTGGAGCTGCCATCTGTACATTTCTTGTGTGGCCATTCTTTCCACCAACACTGCTTTGAGAGTTATGCAGAGAGCGACTCGGACTGCCCCACCTGCCTGCCAGAGAACCGACAGGTGCTTGATATGATCAGGGCTCAGGAAGAGAAGAAGGATCTGTATGACCACTTCCAGCACCAGGTCAGTACAAGACGATCTGTTATATAATTTTGTTCATTGTCTTCAGCTGTACAGGCATAGACAGCTGATTTTATGTATGTATTTAGTTGTGTTTAGATGCAAATGTGATGACCCCTAACAACCAGACCTACTTGGCCTTAGTAACCTAGCTATTTTTTCTTCCTTGCACTGACAGCCAAAAATGTAATGTAACAGAGTCATACGAGGGCTAGTTTTTTGTGAGACAACGAGATTTTTGTATAACTTACCATTAAAATCTTTCTCGCTCTTCCTTGGGGGACATAGGTTTCACGGATGTAGTAGGGGAGAACACCAAAAGACAATCAAGAAGGAAGGGGAAAGACACTAGGCCTCACCGCTAGGAAAGGAAAAGGGTCACCACCTATAAAACCCTGCTCCTGGCCCTAACTCCTATCCGTATGGGCACCTCTCGATGGTAGAGATACCCATACACGGGAACCTAGAAAACCTTGGTGACCCTCAGATGCCCTAAAGATAAATGACAGGACAGAGACCACCTGTTTCTTCCCTGGTGGGGGGGGGGGGAGAATACAAAACACGACAAGCGGAACACTTAACTTCAGAGGATGAAGGATGAACAGAACTTCAACACGAACCACACCAGCTATTCCAAGCAAGGAGTGATGGGAAAAGTCAGACTAAATAGGGTGAGGTAAAGGTCACATGATCCACACCTGAACAGGAGGTGTGGACATACCAGCAACACACAGACAAAGTGAAACCAAAAGAGGCTGTCAGATCACTAATGCGTAGATAATCTTTCAGACCTTCTGGGACCTGTCACAGATGCGACAACAGGAGACCTTGGGTATAGCTCAGCAAGACCAGGCGTCCGAAAGCAGCATCCGTCGATGCATGAGTGTGCACCCTGTAAAATTTGGTAAAGGTGTGCAAGGAAGACCAAGTGGCCGCCTTGCACAATTGTTCAGCCGAAGCCCGATGTATCTGGGCCCAAGAGGCACCGACCGCTCTGGTGGAATGAGCGGTGACACCGAAAGGTGGAACCCTGCCCTTGGTGCCGTAAGCCTCAGCAATAGCTAATTTGATGAAACGGGCGATAGCCACCTTGGAGGCCGCCGATCCCTTGCACGGACCCTCCAGAACTACAAAAAGCGATTCCGAAAGGGGCGGGTGATCTCCAAGTAAATCTTCAAGGCCCTAACCACGTCCAAGCGGTGAAGTTCCCGTTCCCAGGGGTGGGAAGGGGATGGGCACAGAGAGGGGAGGACAATGTCTTCATTGAGATGAAAGGCAGGGACCACCTTTTGGAAGGAAGGAGAACAGCCTTATTTTGGTGAAAGACCAGAAAAGGCTCGGAACAAGAAAGGGCCGCCAATTCGGACACCCTTCTGAGAGACGTGATGGCCACAAGGAACACGACCTTACAAGACAAAAGTCGTAGGGAGATCCTCCATAACGGCTCGAAGGGGGAAGCTTGTAGTGCCGAGAGCACAATATACAGGTCCCAGGGCGGAATCGGGGAACGGTATGGAGGAACCGAGTGAGCCACTCCTTGGATAAAGGTCTTGACAGGTCCGAGAGAAGCTAGGGGACGCTGGAAGAGGATGGACAGCGCCGATACCTGACCCTTCAAGGAACTGAGACCCAGCCCCAGGTCCAGGCCGGACTGGAGCAAGGACAGAACCATGGGGAGAAAGAAACGGAGAGGGGGAGCACACAGATTCTCACAGAATCCCAAATAAGACCTCCTTGTCCGATAATAGATCTTGGACGAGGCAGGCTTCCGGGCGCGGATCATGGTGCAAACCACATCCGCAGAAAACCCCTGTTGCGTCAAAACTGCGGTCTCAACAGCCACCCGTCAAACGTAGCGACCTGAAATGCTGGTGGAAGATCGGCCCTTGAGAGAGGAGCTCTTCTCTGAGAGGTAACGGCCACGGCGCGTCTCCCAGGAGCAGCATCAGATCGGTGTACCAAGACCGGCGAGGCCAATCTGGAGCGACCAGGATCGTGGGAATGCCTTCTGCCGCGATCTTCCGGAGAACCTGAGGTAGTAGGGGAATGGGAGGAAACACATACAGAAGGGAAAATTCTTTCCACGGAAGAACGAGGGCGTCGCGCCGTACGCCCTCGGGTCCCTTGCCCTGGCCAGGAAGGTGGGAAGCTTGTGGTTGATCCTGGAGCCCAACGAAGGCAAATGGACTCAAACACGTCTGGGTGTAGTGACCACTCGCCCGGGTCGATAGTGGTCCGGCTGAGGAAGTCCGCCGGTCTAGTTCTCCACTCCTGGAATATAAATCGCTGACAGGGCCGGAACGTGAGCCTCCGCCCAGAGGAGAATGCTGGTAACCTCTCGCATTGCCGCGGCGCTGCGAGTGCCCCCCTGGTGGTTTATGTATGCCACGGCTGTGGCGATTGGACATGGACGGGACGGCCTTTTAGCAGGGAAGTCCAGTGTCGGAGTGACAAGAAGATCACCCTCGATTCCAGGACGTTGATCTGAAGCTTGGACTCTGATGCAGACCAAGTGCCCTGGACGGACCGGGAAGGAAACACCCCCCCCCCCCCCCCCCAACCCAACCCTGCAGACTGGCGTCGGTGGTAACCAACTGCCATGTTATTGGAAGAAAAAATTTCCCCTGGAGAGGGGTCCGCAACCACCATTGAGGGAAGTCCGAACTTGGGGAGTTAGAAGGAAAGGCCGGTGATTTGTCCCAGGCAGAGAGGATCACCCTTTGAAAGGTGCGGGAATGAAACTGTGCGAAAGGAATCTTCTTGAAGCAGGCAACCATTTGTCCCAACACCCGCATGCTGGATCGGAAGGACGGACGGCGGTGGTGAAGAAGATTGCGAACCGACCGGTGGAGGGCCAGACGCTTGTCCGTTGAAAGACTGACCGCCGCCGCCTCCGTATCCAGCAGCATCCCCAGGAAGATCAACCGTCTAGAGGGAATCAGGGAAGACTTGGGAAGGTTGAGAAGCCAACCGAACCGTCCCAGGGTCTCCAGAGTGAGGTCCACGCTGGCGGACGTCTGAGGAAAGGAGGGTGCTTTGATGAGGACGTCGTCCAAGTAAGGCAGCAGAAAAACACCCCTGGAGCGGAGCAAAGCTAGGACAGGGGCCAGGACCTTGGTGAACACCCGAGAAGCCGTCGCCAGGCCGAAGGGAAGGGCGACAAACTGATAGTAATCGTTCCCCACTGCAAAGGAAACGATGGGGACACCAAGCGACCGTAACATGAAGGTAGGCATCCTGAATGTTTATTGATGACAAAGTCCCCCTTCTCCAGGGAGGCCACCGCGGATCGGCCGCACCGAGCCTTCTTTTTTGGGGACCATGAAGAGGTTTGAGTAGAACCCCTTGAATCGGTCCGCCGGAGGCACAGGGACGATGGCTCCCTTGTCCAGTAGGGTGTGAATGGCTGTGGAGAAGGCGGCCGCACACATTGGGTCCCGCGGAGAACGGGAACGAAAGAAACGATTCGGAGGGAGAGAAGCAAACTCTATTATGGATCCGGAGGATACCATTTAGAGTGCCCAGGCATCGGAGACGTGAGCCCGCCAGACGTCCCTGAAAAGGAGAAGACTGGGGGCTGCACCTTCAGGCGGGGGGCTGCTTGGCCGTGGAGGGACGGGCAGCCTGTGACTTGCGCCAGGTGGGCTGAACCCGAAAAAGGGCTTCTTGCGCCTATCCTGAGAGGGGCCAGATGAGGAACCGACTGTGAATCTAGACCCGGAGGACCTGCTGGAGGACCGAAAACGAGACGAGCCAGAGCGACCCTGAGGGGTGCCTTTGGTTCTGGACTGGGGAAGATGGGTGCTCTTGCCACCCATGGCTCCTGAAATATTTTGTATAAACGGGAGCCCGGTAAGGGAACGTTTGGAGGCATCCGCCGCCCAAACCTTTAGCCAAAGTTCCCTTCTGACGGAAACGGCTAAGGCAGATGAGCCTGCTATGAGGGCACCCGCATCAATAGAAGCCTCACAGATAAATTTTCCTGCCTAAACTATCAGTCCGATCCCAAATCCTGTTCAAGCTGGGAGCCCTATTTGGAGACAGCTTTCCCCACCCAGGTGGAGGCAAAGACCAGAACCCGAGGAAGCAAAGATGGCCTTGGAGAGGGACTCCATACGATGGTCCTCGGTGGAATGAAGTGAGGAACCGTCTGTTACAGGAATGGCCGTGCTCTTAGACAGGCGGGCCACAGGAGGGTCAACCTTAGGCGGGGATGCCCATGTGGCAACACAATCCGCTGGAAATGGATAACATATGTCCAGCTTTTTGGGGGGAGGTAAAGCGGGCATCAGGGCGAGCCCAAGCTTTAGAAACCACTGAAGAGAAGTTGGCGTGGAGAGGAAAAACCTTGGATGCCTGTTTTGGAGCGGCAAAAGGACACGCCGGCCTGATCAGTGCTGGGAGAGTCATCGTGTATCTTAAAGGTATCACGAATGTTGGTGATGAGGTGACCCACTTCGGAGGCTAGTTTGGACGGTAGGGCCGAGTCCATGTCCAAACAGAATCCGCCGGATCTCTCTCAGAGGGTGTGTCCAGAGGGGAGGAGTGGCCCGACTGAGTCTGCACCCGTGGTGGGGAGAGAGACACATCTGAGGAGGATGCGCACTCTGTCCTGGAGCGCTTCTGAGAGGGCCGGGCCCTGGAGGATTCACTGTGTGCGAGTAAATCAGTGGGGGCGGCAGAAGCGGTAGAGCCAGAGGGTGCAACAGGAGGTGTGGCAGCCTGCGGGGTAGGCGGTTTATCTACCACGCAGCCTACGATGTGGGTGAGACTTTCCATGGCCTGGGATAGGGATCTGGCCCAGTCAGGCGGACCAGAGGGAACGGGGAGCTGCACGGCCGGTTGTGGACCCTGCATTGGGGCCTGGCATGCAGAACAATGCGGATCGGATTGCCCACGTGGAAAAGGTTCTTTACAGGCATGATACCAGGGCTTAGAGGCCCCTGTGGGGTCCGACATGTTTGTGATGAGGGGTAATATAACACAGGAAGGAAGACCTAAACCCAGGCTAGGGCCACTAGCACTGGGAGGGGGTTAACAGTCCTACCAGAAGTGAGGAGGAAAAAACTAGGAGAAGCAGGAGTGATAGCAAGTCTTTGTGCAGCTCTGGATGATGGAGGTAGCAGCGGTGGTGTGCTCATGCGGTCACAGATGCGGATGTAGCAGGAGCGCGGGAAGAATAGGCCCCGCCACCCGCTGCTGGGAAGTGCCGCGAGTGGCCAAAATTAAGCCCTGATGCAAACGCTTGTATCTGTTCAGAACGGATCAGTTTGCATTACCATGAACAAAAATAAAATAATCATCACTAACCAAACACTACCATGAATACCAAAGAACTCAACAAACAAGTAAGGGACAATGTTGTTGAGAAGTACAAGTAAGGGTTAGGTTATAAAAAAAATATCCAAATCTTTGATGATCCCCAGGAGCACCATCACATTTATCATAACCAAATGGAAAGAACATGGCACAACAGCAAACCTGCCAAGAGACGGCCGCCCACCAAAACTCACGGACCGGGCAAGGAGGGCATTAATCCGAGAGGCAGCACAGAGACCTAAGGTAACCCTGGAGGAGCTGCAGAGTTCCACAGCAGAGACTGGAGTATCTGTACATAGGACGACAATAAGCCGTACGCTCCATAGAGTTGGGCTTTATGGTAGGGTGGCCAGACGAAAGCCATTACTTTCAGCAAAAAACAAAAAGGCACGTTGTGAGTTTGCGAAAAAGGCGTGTGAGAGACTCCCAAAATGTATGGAGGAAGGTGCTCTGGTCTGATGAGACTAAAATTGAACTTTTTGGCCATCAAAGAAAACGCTATGTCTGGCGCAAACCCATCACATCACTGCGGTTTCCTCTTATGTGGATACATTTTAATCAATGCTTATTTTACCAACCTCATTGTGAGTATAATAAATCCTTATTTTGTATGGTGATTCTGGTGGTACTTCACTATGTGTGCCTACTTTTGAAACTTCCTCAGCAAACGGTTGTGGTGAAGATTTTCAGATCGTGGAGGATTTTAATGTCTGGCGGTGTCCAAGACAAGCGGGAATGTTCGGCAATTTTCTGATGTCATTGTGGATTTAGGCAGCGCAATCACCTTTACTTTCATTAGGACGGAGGTTCAACTTCCAGCAGGACGATGACCCCAAACACACTGCTAAAGCAACACTTGAGTGGTTTAAGGCTACTTTCACACTTGCGCTCGGAGCGGATCTGTCTGGTGTCTGCACAGACGGATCCGCTCCAATAATGCAGACGATGGGATCCGTTCAGAACGGATCAGTCTGCATTATATTTCAGAAAAAATTCTAAATCTGAAAGTTAGTCAGACGGATCCATCCAGACTTTACATTGAAAGTCAATGGGGGACGGATCCGTTTGAAATTGAGCCATATTGTGTCAACTTCAAACAGATCCGTCCCCATTGACTTACATTGTAAGTCTGGACAGATCAGTTTGCCTCCGCACGGCCAGGCGGACACCCGAACGCTGCAAGCTGCGTTCGGGTGTCCGCCTGCTGAGCGGAACGGAGGTCAAACGGTGCCAGGCTGAGGCATTCTGAGCGGATCCGCATCCACTCAGAATGCATTGGGGCTGTACGGATGCGTTCAGGGCCGCTTGTGAGAGCCTTCAAACGGAACTCACAAGCGGAACCCCGAACGCAAGTGTGAAAGTAGCCTTAGGGGAAACATGTAAATGTGTTGGAATGGCCGAGTCACAGCCCAGATCTCAATCCAATAGAAAATCTGTGGTCAGACTTAAAGATTGCTGTTCACAAGCGCAAACCATCCAACTTGAAGGAGCTGGAGCAGTTTTGCAAGGAGGAACGGGCAAAAATCCCAGTGGTAAGATGTGGCAACTGCTCAGAGACTTATCCAAAGCGACTTGGAGCTGTGATTGCCGCAAAAGGTGGCTCTACAAAGTATTGACTTTAGGGGGGTGAATAGTTATGCACATTGACTTTTTTCTATTATTTTGTCCTATTTGTTGTTTGCTTCACAATAAAAAAAACATCTTCAAAGTTGTGGGCATGTTCTGTAAATTAAATGATGCAAATCCTCAAACAAAAACACGAAAAAAGTTGTGGGGGGGGGGTGGGTGAATACTTTTGCAAGGCACTGTATGGAGTGAAACTAATTAACAGAGCTAACCACACCCCCTTTTCAAAACTGGCATAAAACTGAACATTTTTGCAACTTTTTGAAGGCAGATTTCTGAAGGGCAGGGCTTTATCTTTATTCTTCTGGCCAGTACAATTACAGTGATGCCCATTTTATTTAGGCTACTTTCACACTAGCGGTTCTATTTTCCGGTATTTAGATCAGTCATAGGATCTCAATACTGGAGAAAAACGCTTCCATTTTGTCCCCAATCGTTGTCAATGGGGACAAAACGTAACTGAACAGAGCGCTCCAGAATGCATTCCATTCGGGTTGCGTTCTTATACCGGAAAGCAAACAGATCTCCGGATGCTGCAGTTTTCTTTCCGTCATGGTATGCGGAGCAATACGGATCTGTCATGACCCACAATGCAAGTCAGAGTTAAACGGTTCTGTCCCCATTGATACAATAGAAAATGGATCCGTCCCCTATTGACTATTAATGAAGTTCATGACTGATCCGTCATGGCTATAATAAAGATAATACAACCGGATCCGTTAATACAACCATCTGCATCCGTTATGATCGGTAACAGAAGTGTTTTTGCTGAACCCTGCCGGATCCAGCAAAAACTAGTGTGAAAGTAGCCTTAGTTATGTTTTACTACTTTAGCACAATAAAAATGCTTACATCTTTTTCCTTTTATATTTTATTAAGGATGTATGAGAAAAAGGGAAAGGTAATATCCACTTACATTAGTCAAGTAAATTGAGTTTCATTTTTTTTCTTTTCTCAAGTTAAAGTACTCTCACGATGGATTCAGCGTGGTGGCAGAATACTTTGGCCGTGGTGTATTCAACAAATTGACGTTGATCACAGATGCCCCTGCAGGGAGGATAGCTGGGGTGAAAGAGGCAGGACTGCAGCGGGATCTTCTTATCAACACCAGGAGAAACATGTGATTCGGGGAGGAATACTGGATGTAATGGAGAACTTACAGTCTGTGGTCACTATGGTCTGGCTCCATGTCAGAACAGTCACTTGGCAATCAGATTAAAGGACTATGAGCTGAAGTTGTGAAATGGCATTTCTCTGGAATTAGAACTACAGGGAAATATCCAGCCGTCAGTGTAATGGGTCAGGAAGGACAGTATTTGTGCCTTGTGTTCTGCCTACTCCGTATATATGGTCATTTAACCACAGCTTTAGGCAAATTTGAAAAATAAATATCTTTTTCTTGGTTAATATGGCTTGGATTGCGCAGATTGTTTGTAATGGTCCTTTTACACAGACCAACAAAGTGGCTAATTATTGAGGATTAGTAGAAATTGAAGGAGCAAACAGCGATTCATCAGGTGATGTGATCGTGTCTTTCGGATGACACCTAAAATGATTGTTTCTGTGCAGCAGATCATCTTGTACAAAGTATCTGCTGCCAAGAAATACTGAAACTGTAGCTATTCCTTGTTCCTGTACAGATGAGATGATTGCTGCATGTAAATGTAGCTCTCATCTCCCCGATCATCAGTAATGTCTTGTTTGTTCCCAATAATCACCTGCTAGTAACTATACATTCTGGCATCAGTCTTATTAAAAGAGATATGTTCAAACTACTAATGCAGTGTGGTTAATGCATGCTATGATTTTATTTTATTTTTTAACCTACTTACATTAGGATCCATGGTGGAAACACAGCGACATCCATAGCATTAGAATATGAAACTACAACAGAATGTATTAGAGGTAGTTGGCGTTGGGCGCGGTTGATGCATTTTATGATTGATATGGCACAGCCTCAATGCTTCTGTAATCAACGCAAGCCACAACTCCTATTAAGTACTATCTGTTTATTATATTTAGTCGAGCAATTGAATCACAGGCCACATGTAATGAAAATGGTGGTACTGTATCAGGGGTGTCTTTTTTCCATTCTTTAATATGGTACATTTTAATCAATAGAAAATTACAAGATGCTCTACAAACACTGCATTTTCACACTAGCGTTTTTCTTTTCCGGCACTGAGTTCCATCATAGGGGCTCAATACCGGAAAAGAACTGATCACTTTTATCCCCATGCATTATGAAGGGAGAGAAATCCATTCAGGATGTCTTCAGTTCAGTCACTGAACAGCGTTTTCGACGGAGGAAATACTGCAGCATGCTGCGGTATTATCTCATCCAAAATGCCGGATCAGGCATCAATTTACATTGAAATGTATTAGGGCCGGGACGGCATTAAAAATACAGCAATGCCAGATCCCAGACTGGTAAATGTGAAGAAATTTTTTTTATAACGGATCTGTTTCTCCGGATGACATCCAGAGAACCGGATCCGTTCTTGCAATGCATTTGTAAGACGGATCCGGATCAGTCTACAAATGCTGTCCGTTTGCATGCAGATTGCCGGATCTGGCAGGCAGTTCCGGCGATGGAACTGCTTGCCGGATCACTCTGCCACAAGTGTGAAAGTAGCCTTAGCTGGGCCTTGGACAGCATATCTGAGGCTGCGTTCACAAACTCCTGTTCCAGCAGAGGACAGACTATCATAGTTTACCATATCGGGCATAGCCGTTTACTGCCGCGACCACCGAATCCCTATTGACTATAATGGGATCCGTCTGCTTTCCAGCATAAATGCCAGCTTTCGGACAGACAAAAAGTCCTGCATGCATTTATGCCAGAAATCAATCATGTAATGGCTATGCCGAATACAGTAAACTTTTGTAGTCTGTGCTCAGCCAGAACATACTACCGGAGTTTGTAAAGGGATATGTGAAAGTAGCCTAACATATAAAAAATAAACACTGACATCTGCCTCTTGCTGCTCCATTCCAGCTCCGAAGGTCTGGTCTCTTTTAGGCCTCATGCACACGACAGTTTTTTTTCACGGCCCGCAAAAACTGGGTCCGTGGGTCCGTGATCCGTGACCGTTTTTTCGTCCGTGGGTCTTCCTTGATTTTTGGAGGATCCACGGACATGAAAAAAAAGTCGTTTTGGCGTCCGCCTGGCCGTGCGGAGCCAAACGGATCCGTCCTGAATTACAATGCAAGTCAATAGGGACGGATCCGTTTGAAGTTGACACAATATGGTGCCATTTCAAACGGATCCGTCCCCATTGACTTTCAATGTAAAGTCTGGAGTTCTTTTATACCATCGGATTGGAGTTTTCTCCAATCCGATGGTATATTTTAACTTGAAGCGTCCCCATCACCATGGGAACGCCTCTATGTTAGAATATACTGTCGGATATGAGCTACATCGTGAAAATCAGATCCGACAGTATATTCTAACACAGAGGCGTTCCCATGGTGATGGGGACGCTTCAGGTTAGAATATACTGAAAAACTGTGTACATGACTGCCCCCTGCTGCCTGGCAGGTGCTGCCAGGCAGCAGGGGGCAGACCCCCCCCCCCCCCCCTGTTTTAAACTCATTGGTGGCCAGTGCGGCCGCCCCCCCTCCCCTGTAGTTAACTCATTGGTGGCCAGTGCGGCCGCCCCCCCCCCCCCTCCCTCCCCTGTGCGGCCGCCCCCCCCCTTCCCTCCCCTGTAGTAAACTCGTTGGTGTCCAGTGGGCCCCCCCTCCCTCCCCTGTAGTTAACTCGTTGGTGGCCAGTGGGCCCCCCCTCCGTCCGCTATAGATAACTCATTGGTGTCCAGTGGGCCCCCCCTCCCTCCGCTGTAGATAACTCGTTGGTGGCCAGTGGGCCCTCTCCCCTCCCTCCCCCTCCTGGCCACAAATGAGTTAAAAACAGGGGGGGGGGGGGGGGGTCTGCCCCCTGCTGCCTGGCAGCACCTGCCAGGCAGCAGGGGGCAGTCATGTACACAGTTTTTCAGTATATTCTAACCTGAAGCGTCCCCATCACCATGGGAACGCTTCTGTGTTAGAATATACTGTCGGAAATGAGTTTTCACGAAGTGAAATCTTAGATCAGAAAAAGCTTTTATGCAGACGGATCTTCGGATCCGTCTGTATGAAAGCAACCTACGGCCACGGATCACGGACACGGATGCCAATCTTGTGTGCATCCGTGTTCTTTCACGGACCCATTGACTTGAATGGGCCCGTGAACCGTTGGCCGTGAAAAAAATAGGACAGGTTATATTTTTTTCACGGCCTCGAAACACGGGTCACGGGCGCGGTGTAAAAACGGTGCACAAGCAGAGTTTTCTACGGCCCCATTGAAAGTCAATGGAGCCACGGAAAACGGCACAACGGCCACGGGTGCACACAACGGTCGTGTGCATGAGGCCTTATGTAAACTTTAAGATGAGGATAACGTGTCCCCAATCGGCAAAATGAACCAGCAGTGATGTGCTGCTTGGGGACACCACACCTCTGCAGCATGTGACCCCGACTGGAAGTTACACGCCAGGGATTGGAAAGCGCAGGACCAGACCCTCAGCGCTGGAGCAGAGCAGATGAGTGCCCGTTATGTTAGCTATACAATTGTGGTTCATGCTGGCCAATCCCTTTAAAAACTGATACTACTCTATTCTGCCTGATGAATCCTGTGAACTCTGATCCTTTTAAGTTAATGTACCCATCCGGTGTTTTATTCGCCACTTTTTAGTCCCCTTGCGTTGTTGGAGGATGCGCTAAATTTGTGCAGCAGAGGCACACACCTCTCATACATTTCCCACTTCCTCCAGCTGGCCATGCGGTATTCTAAAATCTACAGGAGTTTCCCCGCTGCCGTTTATTTGCTCCAGTTTTCTGGCGACAAATCAAGATAAATGTGGCGGACCTGCTACAATGCCCCTTCCAAGCCTCCTAAGTCATATAGATTTTGCTGCAAATATGTCATGACAAAATCTACAACTTATTTATACCACGACGGTGGCGTAAATCACATCATAAATGTCCCCTTGGATCTATAAACATGAGAAATAAAACGAACAAAAAAAAAAAAAGCGCCAAACTCATTTGTACATCAAGAAACTGGACAATTTTATTAAGTAAACTAATCACTTAAATTAAAAAAGTGCATAGAAAAAAAAAAGCAAACATGTTTAAAACTCCTCTCTTTAGTTTTTACAACTATATACACTTTACATTCAGACCTGACAGTTTCTGTTTTGATAGCAGACAGTTGTACATTTATTTTTTTCCTTCAGTTCTGTCCAAACGGACACTTTTTTTTTTTAATCCTTTTATATATTTTTTAAATAACACTGATAAAACTACGACAGTTTCCTTTTTCTTTCGTTTTTTTCATAACAAAAAAAAAAAAAAAAAAAGGAATAAAAACCAAAAATATTCTGGAAGAGCAGCAGGAAAAGGGATGGCGAGGGTTACACAGGATGGCGGTTGTAGAATACAAGTCAGCGGAAATAGTATATTGACTGTTACACCTGCTATACAGGCCAGTATAAAGCCACAGATATCTAAAGTCAAAGATCACAAGAACGCCAGTTTGTAAATGAGGGGCTGATGCCCCGCAAGCTCTAAAGACCTAATATCTAGCGGAAAAATAAAACCTTATTGTACAAGTCCTAATTAGACGCAAAATCTCCACAGTTTCCAGGGCACTCTGCGGCCTGAATAAACCTTTCCCTTGCTTGCTGCGGGAAGCCCGGGAGATTCAGAAATTCTGCATGGTTTATAAACGGAAACCGGTTCTGTACTGGTGAACACAAACGCTGTAGACACAGTTACGATGCACAATAGTGGCGGATTTCATGATGGCCGCCTGAATGGTTACACTGAAAAAGATGCTGGAAGCTTCAGATTTGGAGTATTATGGTGGGTGCACTTACTGTCCTGTGATATCTAGCCTGTTCACACTAGTCGAGGTGGTGCTGGTAATGCTCTTACTGTTTAACTATCAGACCCTTGTCCACCTTAAACATGAGTTGTTGGGACTGAAATCAGTCCAGCTCCAAATACTACCTTAAATATGGATTGTGGCAAGAAACCTATTACATTAGTCTTGATAACATTAATAGCTCGATTTAGTCTGGGCTCCCTTTTAGAGAAAAGATGCCATGTTGTATGATCACAGCCTTTTACATGAGCTGATAACTGGAACAATTAAAGATTAACATTTGCTCCCACCCGTAAAGGTGCCCACAGTAGCACACTGCCCTGTGTAAATGGCGATGTGCTGGCAGCAAATGGGGCAGTGTTACTATTAAAAATTCACTCATCTTTTTGGCGCATTGTGCCCCAAAAATACTGGCATGCATGCCTTACACACTTTTCTAAGCATTTTGCACCTTGTCTGGCAAGGGCCATTTCTTTGTGGAACATGGCCTAAATGTAAACACTTTGGGCGCATTGCTGGAGTGAAACTACTTTTTAGCGTACAAAAGTTTTTTGGCACACAAATGGAATTCTTGTGAAAATCTGGTGCAGGATTTACGATACTCCAAATTTAAAAACATCCACTTGCCAGAATAGTAAATTTGTCAAATTTTAAGACTGTGATTCTTATTTTTAGTGCAAAGTACGACAACACTAGTAAATCTATCTCACCAAGGCCTCTTGCACACGGCCGTTGTGCTCCAGTGGCTGTGTTGCGGGCCGCATACGACCGTTCCGCTTTATGGATGCGGACCCATTCACTTGAATGGGTCGGCAAATCCGGAGATGCGATGCGGAACGGAACCCCACAGAAGCAGGTTCCGATCCGTGCTTCCCTTCAGCAAAATTTTTTTACTTCTTCTATCTTTTTGCGGAACGGACGGATCATGGACACATTCAAATTGTGGTCCCCAATAAACGGAACAGAACCACAACGGCCGTGTGCAAGAGGCCTAAATCTGTACATGGATAAACAATCGTAGTAGTGATCCTTCATCCCCATACAGAGGGGATGACTGCTGCTTGTAAATGCATTTCAGGTGCACGTGAACGATTGGGAACAATAGTTTGTGCCTGATCCCTGTCCTGTTCATCAGCCTTGAGATGTAGCAGAAATCTAACCACTTAACTGGCAACAAACGTCTTAAGTGTCTGTATTCAGGTTTATTATTATTTTTTTTATGGACTGATAAAATATACTCTATATAGTGAATCGCAGTCTTTTAGCATAATGTCCTTTTTATGTCTAACATTCTTGGGGTGGGGCTTACTACATACAAATAATGCAGTAACCTGCCCCTCGTGGTGACGGCAGACAGAACTGTATCATTTGGCCCCTTCGGGACCCAGACAATTCTAGTTTCTCTCTCCCCCCCTCATGATATCCCGGCCTGGCATCCTGCGGAGAGCAGGAGCGCACAGTCATTGGTTGCTATGACGCCGTGCGCTTCATGCCGCCGCTGCACTACAGTAATACACTCGTATGAACTATACAAGCGTATTACTGTAGTGCAGCAGCGGCATGAAGCGCACGGCGTCATTGGTTACTTTGACGCTGTGCTCTCAGCAGGATGCCAGGCCGGGATACCACAGACCGCTCACAGCCGTGTGCATTCAGCCTTAGTTGTAGCTTTGCAACAGCCGGAGGGACATGAGTTTGACATTGTGTCTTAGGGCTTATGCGCACAACCGTTTTGCAGATTCACAAATCACTGATACCAGCCATCTGCATTCCGCATTTTGTGGAAGGTAACGGCTGGCCCCTAATAGAACAGTCCCATCTTTGTTGGTAAAGAGGACAATAATAGGACATATTTTATTATTTTTGCGGAACGGATATTTGATATGGCATGCACACGGAGTTCCTGAAGTGAATGGTTCCGCATACAGGCTTCAGGGGGGGAAAAAAAAATAAAAACACGATAAAATACATTGTGTATGAGCCCTTCTCTGATCGCTTATTACATAGACTGCAATAGCATACTACTGATATGTGTGGGATTTTGACAATCTCCCTATTCAGGCAGAGCTTAAAGGAAACGTTCGCCTATTAGGCTTAGTGGCCAGCGCGAAAACTGCAGGTTTTTGTTTAAATATACATCTTGACATGGAAAATTAAAAGTAATACCAAAAATTCTTAAAAAATATGTCACATAAAAATATGATTTAAACTATAGGTCATTTTCTGATGACACATTAACAGGCAGCGGGGGCTCTGATCTGTAGACCTGCCTCTAACCCCTAAAATGCAGAGGTCGCTATTGATCACATAATCTGAGGGGTTAAATGCCCAGGGTCAGAGCATTTCACAGACCGTATCCTCTGCATATAGATACAGATATGGATACAGAAGCTGCTCACGCACTTTGGACATTAAGTGCAACTGTAGACTCCAGTTAGATTGCTACTATGACACCTGGATCTGTGGCCCTTACCTAAATTTTCCTGACAACTCGTAAACATTCTAACTTATTATAGCTACATTGTTATCAGTTTATCAAGATTTTAGCCTTAGATGAGTGTATATGAGCTTTCAGGAGTTGAGAGATAAGTTCTTCACATCGAGCCGTCAGACCAGCTCTGACAGATTCAATGTGAAAACAGAAAGCGACGGTCTGCAGATACACTAAGGCTACTTTCACACTTGCGGCAGAGGATTCCAGCAGGCAGTTTCATTGCCGGACACAAACTGATGGCATTTGTCAGACGAATCCGTATGACAAATGCATTAAAATACCGTATCCGTCTCTCCGGTGTCATCTGGAAAAACAGATCCGGTATTAATTTTTGAGAAAATACTGCGGTATTTTCTCCGTCCCAAATTCCGGAACACTTGCCGGATCCGGCATTATTTTACATTGAAAGGCATTAATGCCGGATCCGGCCCTAAGTGTTATGGAAAAACGGATCCGGTTTTGCAGTCTGCACATACGCAGACCTTTAAAAATTTGAAAAAGATAAATACCGGATCAGTTTTTCCGCATGACAACCGGAGAGACGGATCCGGTATTGCAATACATTTGTTAGACTGATCTGCATCCGAATCAGTCTACAAATGGTATCCGTTTGCATACAGATTGCAGGATCCGGCACGCAGTTCCGGCGACAGAACTGCCTGCCGGAATCCAGCGACGCTAGTGTGAAAGTACCCTGAGCTGGAAGGGCTGGGTATTTATCATGCAAGTGATAGGACTCATTTTATGACATCCCTACACCGCCCCTCTCCTCTTTTTATTTAGTTTTTACATTGGTGCATTCCAAGAGCCATTATTTTATGCAGTGACTGAATAAGGACTTGTATTTGTGTGGGCTGAGTTGTAGTATTTAACAGCATTATTTCGATACATACAATTAGTAGCAATTTTTTTTTTTTTGGGGTGGGAATGTAATTCCACCATTGTTTTTTGCGCTGTTTGCCATGTGGTAGAAGCAACAACTTTATTTTACAGATTGACATGAATACAGAGATGTCAAATAAAAAGGAATTTTTATAAAGCCACATTCCAAAAGCCCCCTTTTATTTATCCGCTTGTCTTTTGAGGGATGAGTTTAAAAATTTGTTTTGGTACCACTTTGGGGTACATATAAATTCATAATATTAAAGAATTGATTTTTAGGACTTAAAAAAAAATAAAAATACAAGGTCCTGATGGCCGGACATTTACACCATCCTAGCATCTGGATCATTGGGATATGCCATGACTTTCTGACACCTGTTGATGCACCCAATGAAGGGTGCAAAAGTGTCAGATTAAGTGAATGGGAGCAACGCTGCAGTAACCAGGCGTGACCACTATGCCGTGACCAGAGCCGTGTAGTTTCAGACTGCTGTTGATCTGACCTAAGGATATGTCATCAATCAGTCCCAGGAAAATGGAGACAAAGGTTATACCGAAAATGACATTATGCTAAAACGTGGAGGATTCACTTCAAGGTTACAAAACCTGTGCACAGATCTGCAGTCCAGCCATATGAGGCATTACTATCCTACAACACTGTTCCGATCTTAGTTAAGTTAAACTGCGATATCTACTTCACGCTTCTTTAGAAGTCTTCTGCAGTTACATGCCATAAAGCAATATCATGTGAGGATTCTTCAGATTGTTAGCTTGCCACCACTGCCAGAGTGATAATCTCTAACATACTTAATGGATCACCCCATGTTTAAGGTGGTAAAGGGCTCACAATGATGATACTTAAAGCATACCTAACCTTTCAACAAACTTTGCATTAATCAATAGTACAGTGTGTGTGTACATGAATAATAACACTATATTAGTTTTCCCGTTTTTGCCGAATGTCTAGTTTGCAATTCTCCCAGAGATGGTGGGTGGTGACTGGTTGCCATGCACACACAGAAAGTAGAGAATAATCTGCTTCCTAACCTTCTCATACTCACTCAGAAGCAGCTCCAGGATCATGGGAGGACATTACAGAGAAGTACAATCCCAATTGCCTCAGGATACAAGATTTTCAACATACCATAGTCTTTTCTGACCCATCGCAAGATGAAACTAGACTCAACATACAATGTCTCAGACTCAGATGCAACCACTCAAGGCCACTTCTCTGGGAAAATAGCTGGATTAGTTGCTAGTTAACAGCTATCCTTGACTGTTATATATAAGGACTTTTATCTGTCTTAGACTACATGCCGCCCATGTGCGTTCTGCAATTTGCCCAATACAAAATGCCTATTCTTGTCCGCAAAACAGATAAAAACAGGACATATTCTATATTTTTTTTTTTTTGCAGGGTCATAGAACGGAGTAAAGGATGCGGGCTGCACACGGAGTGCTGTCCGCAGCTTTTGCGGCCCGATACAAGTGAATAGGCATTTTTTGCAGCTCGGACGCAGACGCAAACAGGTGTGTGCATGAAAGCTAAGTTATCTGCTTATTTTTCTTAAATCTTTATTTTCTTTTATCTTGGATGACATTTTGGAGCTTTGGTACCAATTACTCAAGTTACAACAGTTTCAACATACAACAGACATTCTTGAACCAAATAACATTGTAAATTGAGGGACCACTGTGTTGACCTGTGTGGTTGTGAATAAAGCACATGTGCTGAAATATAAGCTTCCTATTTAGCTGTGCAGTCTGTGTGTCTGTCCCATTCAGTTACTGCTCACTTATCCCCTTTCCCTATCCATAGAGCTGTAACGTGTAACATGATCCTTTTGTGGAGCTGATCCGTCCTGGACAGGTTTACGAATTTTTTTTCAAGTAAAAAACAATTAGCAAGGCTAAACTGCTGATAATGAGTACTAGACATTTCTCACTGATAAGACATATTACAAAGTTTCTTATGGTCAATTATACTATTAATTTATGCAAAGTTGTGTGAAAAGTTAGTGACTAAGTAAAATGATGTCCCCTCTGAAGAAAAACGCTTGTAGACCTTTCAGCTACTACCATAGGCTGTTCTATCAGACGACACTAGCCAGAGCATTAAAGGGGTTATCAGACACCAGAAAAAGTACTCCACTGCACCTGAGAAGCCAGAGAAAGGGGATGGCTTAGATAAAGTATTAAAAGTATTTATCACCTAGCCACAGAATAGGTGAAACTAGTGCAGGGAGTCCAAATGCTGGTTCCAATCTTGAGAATAAGGGGTCTCCCTGAGCAGTAGTGGACGTTAGTCAACTACTTTATCCATTTCTATGGGATGGACTCAGCACCGTCAATCCCTAGCAGTGGATCAGCATGTGCACTACTGCTCCATTTAGAGAGGGGATCCCTCATTATCTATATCAAAAAGGAGGTCCCCAGTGGTCAGAACCCCTGCAAATATCCGATATTCAACATCTATCACGTGGATAGGTAATAAATATTTCTCATTAAATCAACGGAAGGGGAGAAAGCTCCTGGTCACCTTCGTCTGTGTCAGACCATCAGGGACCAAAATCAGGATATTCTTACAGTTTTAAAATTGGCATACATTAGTAAGTTTCCTTATTTGACATTTGCAAATCAATGAAGACTTTACCAAGCGTTGGACGACCCTTTATCTTGCACCAGGGAGTGTGTGGTGCACAGAAACCTTGTCAGCTGAGCTCTGGCAGGCTCCATGAAATGCAGCAAAAGTACAAACAATCGCCCGACTTCCCAAGGGAGATGCATGGTAAGAGAGGGGACGTAGTCAGCTCTACAAATATTACAAAAGAATGTCTACCTGAGAGTTAGGTAAGGATGTAAACCCTCAGCCCAGTCTTCGTAAAATGATGGAATCTCACCTCAACAACTTCACGCTGAAAGCTTATGACGGACCGGTTAATATTCACTTTAAAATAATAAATAGTTCCTACAATTTACAGAATTGTTATGTGTTCTGCAGTCTCACGGTAAAGATAAAATGCGCCTCTTCAGTTATATGAAGGAGTTAATGCAACCCTAACAAGGCCAATAATGATTAACGTCTAAATATCATCAAAAAGGTTACCTCTTCAGCAGCCTACAAGAAAATAAATTTCACAGATAACAAAAACAAAATTATCAAAAAAATAAATTTGAATACACCAATTTCAGTAAAGACTTCCCATCCCCCTTCTTTAAGTGCTTCCTTAGCAATTAATAAGTGCTTCCAATAGAAAAATATAGAGTATTTACATTTTGTAAAAAACAATTGTTTTTCTTTTTCTTTTTTTTTTTTTAAATACTACGAAAAAATAAAGAGAAGATGTAAACGGAAGGCGGGAGCTGAGCGATGACATTGTGGAGGAGAGTGGCGAGAGTGCTTTGTCTCATTCTCTGCCATGGTTTAACTTTTAAGGGGGTGCTTTGAAATGTGTTGGTTGCCGAGGAGCTCTGAAGTCCTGCGTAGTGTCAGGAGCTCCCCCGACAGTAAACATAACCTGTTCCTCGCTCCTTTAGAAAGAGTACACTACATTGTATTGCATGATTTCACAATCATCTTAAATATAAAATAAATAGATTTTTTTTTTTTTCCTGCAATTCGGGCAATCCAAACCATTCTCCTAAGTCTTACCATGATTCATAATCTTCAGCATAATTTAATTTGGCAAGAATCCGATCTTAAAAGGTCATTAGGGGGTGCGGCAGGATATCGCCGCTTGTCCCTAAGATATCATCCCTTTAAAACATCATGGTTGATCTATGCTAGAAAATAAAAAAAATAATAAAATAAAAAAAACTTCTGGTGGCTTCAGTTTCTGGGCCCCCAACATTATCTTTCTTTAGGATAAGATCCTGGAGCTGATACTTCCAGAAGTCAGTGCTATCTAATGCCCCTAAGATATTGCAGCTCCTGAGTGTCATTACACAAAACTACAATCTCTGAATCCGCCCCCCCCAACCCACATGACCCTGAACCTCTTAAGAGGCCTCAATGCAGAAGAGTCTACGTGCAGAGCCTTCTACTTTTGCCTCCTTTAGTCAGTGCTGTATTAGCCCCTTCCTTTCACGATCAGAAGGAACGTACCTCCATGAAGGACGAGAGGTATGCAGGATTCTGGCTCTCTAAGGATAGTCAAAACGAATGTCTATATCATGTCAGTCCTCTAGGACTACAAACCGGAAGCGGTCTTACAAGACTCGGACGTCTTTCTGCAGCGCTCTAGTTGGCTCCCTACGCGAAGGTGCCCACAAATCGTCGTCTTCTGTTCTTCAACCTACAGCAGACCTCATGTGCGGTGGTCTTCTATACCCTAGCGTTAGGGTAGATAAGAAGGCGTCGCTTGCCCTTTCGGAGCACATGGAAAATTAAATTACAATTCTGATTACCAACAGTGCCATGCAAAGTTGGACACATGTACAAAAATAAATTAAAAATATAAAACTACTAGATCACTGCCATGTGACAGCGAAGCCGTACACAGATACACTCATGCTTGTAATACGCTGTAAGTCGTCACGGTTAGGGGTTGGTCCTTGTTATACATTACAGCATGTTTCCTATGGATATACTTAGGTTATTCAGTCGTGCGATGTATTCTTGGCCACGCAGCAGTGAAGTGAAGCCTGCTGTTTTCAGAAGGTGAAGAAAAGGTTTCCACTGAGCCGTGGCTGCATGCTTCCTGCATACTGGGAGCGACCTCCATCCCAGCCTGTTCTTGGAAAGTTTGAAAAACCTCGATTAGTTGAGAAACTTGCGGCATTTTTTGGTCCCGCAGTTGCACGCTAACTTGTTGCTAGCATCCTCGATGGGGAACTTGTAGTCATAGGTGAGCTCCTCTCCGCGGTAAATTTTACGCATTGCAAATATGACAATGTGTTTTTGCCCGTCAATCGGGATGACACGGGAGTAACAGTTGGGCTCACAAGAGTGGTTGATGAAGCGAGCAGCATTGCCATGCATAGTGGCATCCACCACCTCAGAATCATCTATACGGAACATATAGCAGCCGATCCCCTACAGGAGATAAACACAGAAATACATTAATGGCTAATAAACAAATTTGTATAAATAGCAGATTGGTGGGGTCCAAAAATCGGCACCACTGATCCGCTGTTTTCAGTAGCTGCTGGCTATTGGACTCAACGTTCTGATATTGATGACCTTTTCTAACACTGACAAATGTAGGGTTATGCACATGGGAAGGAATAATGCAAGTCACCAGTACATACTAAATAGTAACACTGACATGGAAAAGGATTTTTAGTGAACAGCAAACTAAGCTGCAGAAACCAGTGTCAGGCAGCTGCTGCCAAGGCCAATAAGATAATGGGTTGCATCAAAAGGGGCATAGATGCCCGTGATGAGAACATAGTCCTACCACTTTACACATCACTCGTCAGACCACACATGGAGTACTGTGTACAGTTCTGGGCTCCTGTGAACAAGACAGACATAGCAGAGCTGGAGAGGGTTCAGAGGAGGGCAACTAAAGTAATAACTGGAATGGGGCAACTACAGTACCCTGAGAGATTATCAAAATTAGGGTTATTCACTTTAGAAAAAAGACGACTGAGAGGAGATCTAATTACTATGTATAAATATATCAGGGGTCAGTACAGAGATCACTCCCATCATCTATTTATCCCCAGGACTGTGACGAGGGGACATCCTCTGCGTCTGGAGGAAAGAAGGTTTGTACACAAACATAGAAGAGGATTCTTTACGGTAAGAGCAGTGAGACTATGGAACTCTCTGCCTGAGGAGGTGGTGATGGTGAGTACAATAAAGGAATTCAGGAGGGGCCTGGATGCATTTCTGGAGCGTAATAATATTACAGGCTATAGCTACTAGAGAGGGGTAGTTGATCCGGGGAGTTATTCTGATTGCCTGATTGGAGTCAGGAAGGAATTTTTTCCCCTAAAGTGAGGAAAATTGGCTTCTATCTCACAGTTTCTTTTTTGCCTTCCTCTGGATCAACTTGCAGGATAACAGGCAGAACTAGATGGACAGAGGGCTTTTTTCGGCCTTATGTACTATGTAATAACTAGAAAGTAAAAAAAACAAAAAAAAAAAAAAACTTTACGGTTCTTTGCATACTGTGTTCTGCAGGGAGGATTTCACATTGGAAACCTCAACGTATAAAATTTAACAGATGCCACCAAGTGGCATTAGTCATCCATATTTTTTTTTATCAGATATTTCTGTATTGACTGCAATCTGTGGTACAATTCCATGCAGCATACTAAAAATAGCAAGGATGGTTTCACACAACATTTTCCCCATTTTTTGTTTAACTTTTAATGTTTTTTGCTCATTTTTCTTTATGCAGTGGCTTTGCCATAGGTTTTGAAATATACTGGATAATCATCCTTTGCTGCATGGGTGACTAAAAAAGCTTTAAAGGCACCAGTGTTTTTTTTACCTTTGGACAGTCCCTTTAATTTTCTGTCCAATCCTCAACAAAAGTCCTAAAAAGCAGATCTTTGAGGGTTCAACACCACCGCCGACTTCCTGTTTCAAGCAACTGCTCGAAACTACAGTGGA